>NW_010515436.1:0-9262 GCF_000687285.1 Phaethon lepturus
ATCCAATCTCTTTGCAGTTATTTTAAATTATATTTTTAATTTTATTTTAAATTTTATTTTAAAACTTATTGCCAGTATAAAAATATATAGATAAAGAGTTTTTGCTGTGTAATTTCCTAGAGCTGTCAAGTTGCATAATTATAGAGTTACATAAGTTCCATAATAGCAGAAATTGACTTGATCTAATGACTTCTGCCAAAGGACAGTGCAAGAACAAGAAAAGCATCCAAGAGAATATTACTGATTTTTGCCTACCTAGGGTGTACTATTTGATAAGAAGTTTAGGTGTAGGGTGACTGTGGACTTGCACAAGTAGAAAAAACAGTGTGCCATAAAGTAGGTAGAGAATGTATAGAACAGAAACTACTTTGGACTAATTGTCTATGTGGATTATTTTAGTGCGAACAAAGAATATAATTGTAAAACTAACTGACTCTGAAGTGATTAATGCAGTATATGCCTGATATTTCCACACTGGAAATGAGCCTCCATTAACAATAATACATCAGTTTAGCCATACAGGCAAATTCTCTGAGGATATGTGAAATTAGGGGTTTAAATTATATAAGAGGTTTTTATAAATTGAGGTCATGTACCCTATAAACAACGGGGAGTGAGCTGAAATTTGTCCTTGAACTAATTATGTTAGTTTTCTTCAGCTTTCTTCAGCTTTCCTTACCACCCACCTATTCCATAGCATTGTTTGTTCTTCCAGACCTTTATATACATAGGTGCATTGCATATATGCAATCTCTCCTCATACGTACATGTGCAAATATATATATTTATCTCTGTATCTCTGTATCTCTGTGTGTATGTTTGTGTACTCCTACTGAGTTTTGAGATTTTATCTGCAACTGTATGTGCTAAGTTATGACGTATTCAAGCTGACGTATCCGGTGCGGTGCCTGCCAGACAACTCCAGGGACACCTTTTCCTGGGAGAGGTCACCTTTCATCTCAGTCTGATGACAGCTGTTACTCCAACTTCTTCAGTATGTTAGATTTTTTATTTTAAAGGTCCAGGGACATTTTTGTAAGGCAGTCAGTCCTTTCTCCCCCACTGTCCCTTAGACATTTCCCTTTCCTTTATTTTTTATTTTCTGTTATTTTATTTTAGTAAAATGGAGCTGTGACAACTCAACTCTTATTCCAGGTACAGAACAGATTACTGTAACGTGACATCTTCTTGCAGCGTTAGCCAGCAGCAATGACATTTTTCTGTCCAACAGGAGGTGTTTTAATGATACACAGAGGTAGCACCAGTCGGAGCATAAATGGCAGCCAATGTAGCATCACCCCAGTCACTTTAAATTAAGTTTGGATGATGAATCAGTAGAACTGCAGAGTTTATAAGCCTGAGACACAAAAGAGATTATGTGAGCACTTCTCTAACTTTTTTTTCCCTTTTCCATTACAATTGACTTTTTAAGTCCAATCATAATACATGTGGATATGTGGATAACTTAAGGCTTCTGGGTGGCAAGATGGAACTTAGCTAGGTTATAGAAAAGCTACAAAAACTTGTTGAAAAATTGAGCTTGCAAGCCTAAATGGGTAGTTGGTAGCTGAAGGTCAGAGATTGGAGATTCAGATACAGGAGCTACTCAGATTTTTGTTGTTACTCAGCAAAGGACTTGACTTGCCTAATGCTCAATATCCTGGGAAAGAAACATGAGATTAATATCTTCTTTTTAAAGGAAGGGCACTCTCCAACACATCACCTTTATTTCTGTTAAACTTGTTAACAATATGTCAGGAGGGTCTTGCAGTAATTTTGATAGGACTGAAAATATGGTTGCATTATTTTATTTAAAGAAGAAAAAAAACCGCACAAATTTTAATTTACCATGTTAATTTAATACGTTAGAAAAAAAGGTACAAATTCTACTGGAGCATAACCTGCATATAATATATATAAAATAATGCTGTACACTTCTGCAATATATTCCAATCAAAGATCATCAAAATGTTATAAAAGATATATATATGCGATGCAGTGTTCTAGAGCATAGGAATGTTTTTTCATCACAATTTACAGATGAGGTGCCATAAATTAAAAGTTTAATGTCACAAAAGGATTTTGCTGGAACAAGAATAAAACCTGGATCTCCAGAGGACAGGCTAGCCAGGTTTTCTCTTCTTGGACCTCTTCTCTTTTACTAGTGAGAAGGTTTCAGAAGTGTATAATGACTTACATTGCTGGTATATCAGGTTTTTTATATTATTATGATGAACACAGTTCATTTTTTTATTTATGTAACATAACTGTGATATAAAGCTGTGATTCTTGCTTATAAAGCAAAAATAAACAAAATAAAGTCTCTCACTTATAACTAGGGTTGTGTTATTGCCGCTGTTCTTGCACACAGAGCCCAAATGCGTTATCCTGTTGGATAACACAGTAGGACAAGGAGAGAATTGAAGCATCTCTCCCTAAGACCAAAGGGATATAAAAAGAGCAGCATTTTGCTAACCTGATTCCACCACACTTATAAGCATCTCATTTGTACTATCTAGCTACCCAGATCCAATGTTCTCTATCAATCAGTACGCTCACACAGATCCTCCAAAGATGCCAGTTTGGCTTTTCAAATGAAAAACACACATGTATTTGAGCTTTATAAACCTTGCATAAAACCATTAATTACCTCAGGATGAGGGATTAATGCATTTTGGAAACATATTTTTTCCATCAGGCCAATTCTTAATGATTTATATGAGTCAAAATAATAATAAAAACCTCCACTGTTCTTTACTTAAAACACATATTTCTATTAAAAATCTAAGAAAAACTCATGATGAGATAGATTATGGTACTATCTATGTTATGGAGCTTTATCCTGAAATTATTGTTATTCAACAAGAAAAATTATCAAGAGTGATTCCTATGCAGTACAAGGAATACAGTTCTCTGTTGGTTTAATATGAGCCCACAAGGGAATCTTGACATACAGAAATACTACAAGCTATGAGATTAACTACAAGGAGAAAATAAAAATTAATACCATTGAAAAGTTTCTAAATTGCAAGTTTTATTCTATTTAGAAACAATTATGCTTAGTTATTTTCTCTTTTGTTCCATAGGAATATCCCACTAATTCTACATTATTTCCTATTCCACAGTGTGCAAAGGAATGAGGACATTTAGCTTTGTGACTCTTACAGAAGAATAAGGTGGAAGACTACATTTTAGAAACAGAAAAACTTATAGAATGGGAAAGTCCACTAATCCCATTAAGTTAGGAAATATTTCTGTAGTCGTGCATTTGATCCTGATATTCTCAGTCTCTTTTGAAGATGATGCAGTATAAAGGACTTCTGTAATATAAAATTGAAGGGTACTTCAGCTCTTGACCACTTACAAATAAAATCTGAGTATTCACCTTTTATTGTAATAAAGAGTTTTGGCTTTAGAATGTCTTTGTAGGGATCTGGGCATATTTACATGCAGACACACATCTACATTTACATGTGTACTTATAGTTGTAACACACTTGAGGAAGGAAGATTGATTTAAAAAAAACTTTATGCCACAAAAAGAAGTTAAGAATATGCAACTAGTTATATAGTGTGCATATAATAAATACTACCATGTCATATTTTTAGATGATCAGTTTTCATTTTAGTTTAATACCACAGATTTAGGACCATCACTCTCATGCTTACTTTGTCTGGTAAACACCAAGAGTTAGTGAGGTACTTGTACTCATTTTCTCTGGACATTAGCTTACTTTGAATGCATTTGTATAATACTCCATGTATCCACTCATTCTCTGTTTAGATCCTAATCCAAATTGGCAAGGATATTATGAGTAAACAGTCCCACATATTTTAAAAGACTCCAAATTCCAGTTAAAACTTATTAAATCATTTAATATTAATTTAAGCTTAAGAAAGAAACAATTTCCCCCAAATATAGTGCAAAAAAACTGAAGAAAAATATTAGTAAAATGAACAGTCTATAAACATTGAAAATGACCCAATTTTTATATCTGCTCGCTTTTCCAACTATTTGCAAATAATAATATTAGATAACTACAGCTCAAATCTGCCACCTAAGAAAAAGTATTTTAGTGTATACAAGGGAAAAACATCTCAGAAAGAATTATTTGCAATTATTTGAGCATTAAAAACCTGCTAAACAAAACCAGAAAGATCTGAGCCTGGCAAGAAGGAATATAGTCTTTTTCTCATAAAGCATCCAAGGATATATTTAAATGCTAAGTCCTTCTAAGGACAAAAGGAGTAAGTCTGAAAATCATCTTAATGTTTGGTTCTAACATGAGAAACATTAGTTCTTTATTGATGTAGTCTTGTCAGACTTACATGAGTTTTGCAGACAAAGGAAACAAAAACTTCATCTTTGTTAATAATAACCATTAATTAAAATTTGTATACATATATCAACAGGACACATGCCTCATCATTTTATTAGTTGAATTTGTCTGACAAGTAAAAGGTACCTTGCTGGAGGAAAAACTCTCTGTTGCCCAGTTTCCTGAGTGCCTTTCTCACTTTAAGCCCTTAAACACTAAAGTCCTGTTTTTTCTTCTTTTGTCCTTTTCCACAATTCACTGCGTGAAGGTTTTGTGCATGTCTCTCAACTATCCAGAAACCATTTTCATTACCTTGACACATACACTGCACAGTTACTGCCTTGTTTAGTATTTGGACAAAGAATCTCAGAAAAATCTTGACTCAATATATTGGAACTGCAATAGAATGATTTTAGAATTACACAAGTTCTCCTTCTTTTAACCAGGGAAACAAACTGCAAAATAAAATTATATTTCACACTTGGTCTGTATGTAACAGTGGGTATGGTCCCACAAAGTAACAAGTGATGTAAGTGTACAAAAAAAACATCAGATCTTCATTCAGTGCCATCAGTATAGCACCACCAGAATTAAGGATGTTAATTCAGAATCAGGGATGTTAATGACCAGTTACCAGGAGTACAATATAGTATTTTGCTAGTTCTAGGAAATGGCTTATGAAGTTTTACATTATTTTCTGCTTCTGGCTTGAATTGGATGGGTAGGCAGTGTAGCAAAGTGTACTCAGATTAACATTTTTGTAATAAGTAGAATATATTGAAAGAGGTAAAATATGCTGTTGTACTTTCTGGAAACTTTGTACTTGTTACAGCTGCCACTGGAGCTGTAATAACAACAACAACAACAAGTATTATATCAAGCTTTGAGCACATTCCTTATTTGTATTTTACATGGGCTCAAAACTTAACCATGTAACTCAGAAAATCTAGGCTATCAGCTTTATAACATAGCAAACAGTTTGACTGAAACAACACAATGACTTACAGTTGAAAATCTTCACAAACTGGTTTTGGAGGAAGTAAAAGGTCTGCTATTCTTACTTCCCCCTCCCCTTTATTACCAGTCTTTTCTTATTCAAACTCATATTCTCACTCTTTCTAGAGTGTTGGGTTTTTTCCCTTCTACAGATTAAAAATGTCAGAAGAAAGAATCTTCACTTGCATGTTTCTTAACTAAATGTAGATGTCTTTCAGATATTTGATTTTCATCTGCAGTAAAAAGATAGAAAAATACTCACAGTTTATTACATAGTTCACATGGAGATATATATATATAATGTTGAAAAAACACCTTACTTTGATAACAGGACCATGTATTCCATGGGAGTATTTACAAAGTAAACAGAGATGTAAGGTGTTAAAGATATAGTGTGACTAAGGATACGAGATAACTGATGAAACTTAGGCAACTAAGGACATAAGTGACTAATGTAGCCTTAGATGACTCCAGGATGTAAGGAGACCAAAGCTAAAAAAATCCAGCCTTAAAGACGCCAAATTTCTTAAGACGAAAAATAGAAAGGAAGCAGGACTTCGTGATGTTTGCTATGTACAAGATCAATTTTCTGGCCAAAACCAGGCCAAGGAGGAAATCAAAACAGCAAATTACTGAAGTGCAAGCCCTTACTGTTTCATAAGAGATCAGAACTTTTTCCAAATGAGGGTCCTGACCATGTGGCTGGTTAGTTACTTGGCTACAGTTTAGCAGATTGCATCTGAGGGTGTTGTGTTTCATTTTTGGAGAAAGGAGAGAAAGAGATTTTGGTTTTGTTTTTGATTATGTGGAATCAAAATCAAATTTTTTTTAATGTAATGTTTTCTTAGGGAATGAACTTTACAGTTATTCACAAGGACTATTTCCTTTGGTAATTTCTTATGTTAGCTCTTATCACAGATAGCTTTATGACAGTGTATCTTCCGTGTGTCTCAGTTACTTTAATTTCTCACTAACTATGCCTGCTACATCCGATTTTATCTTGAGTACTTTTGGATAGGGGCAGCCTTACACTTTATTCTCAGCACAAGTGTCTCCTGCTTTGGAGATTTGTGGGTTTGTGACACAGAAGTGCTGTGTAAGGTAACCCGTCTTAGGGACTTGCAGTAGGGAATTCAATAACATTGTAGTCTACATTGCAAATGTACTTAACCCCGCTGTTCCAGTATAACTCTTCTATATGCTGAACAAAGAGCTCAAGGCACTGTGTTTACTCTGGTAAAATCCTTTGGTTTTCTAAGTCAACACACTATATGCATCAGACGGAGCATAAGAGCTATGGCTAGAAGTGATGAATGCTGATAATGTTAGTGCTATTCTATTGCATGAGCCACACAGTGCATTAAATGAGTATTTTCATGATCTTTTAGAAATGTATAAATTATTTCCAAGTTATTGTTACAGCTTTTTTTCCATGAGTATCCAAAAAAAATTACAAGCAGTTATATTGAACACATGGATATCTAGGAAATTGGTTTCCATGGGAACCTTATCCACATGACAGTTTTCAAATGCTTTTCAGCTTTCCAGGTGACATTTCAGTAATTCTAACAGTATTAATATTGCAAGTGGACATGAAATATATGACATAAAATGATTTGTTAGTGTGCACATGTGGACAGAACCTAAGCAAACAGCATATTGAGTGAACAGCTTTTTCGACTCTATGGCTGTGACAGTTTGCCTGTTCATTGTAAACTATTCCCAAATATCACATTTTGGGACAAATATGAATATAATTTGTTCTGCATCTAAGTTTTAAGCACACATACACTTCTAGAAGAAAGAAAATTAGTTTCAGCATAATGCATAATAAGTTCACTATACATTAAAGGATTGCTTCATTATGAAGCATTCAAATCTGAAACCAATTTTCTTTCTGCAGGAGGCGGCTACATTAAGAGTGCTGCAGACTAATTGAGATAGCAACATGGCAACAAATCTGTACGGAAATGTGGTAACTGGTGAACCCTGCTGCCTTGATTAGCACATTAATTACAAAGCAGGTGTTAGCGGACTGTGTTAATGGGCTGCATAAAAGGTCAAGAGGGCTTAGCTATCATCTTTTCCTCATCAAATTATTGAATATTTATTCCACAGCTCTTCTGATTTGAATATGTCTGAGGAAAACTGGTCATCTCTGTAAAGCAAAGACATTTTTTCCTTTCTTTTCCTCCTTTTCTTATTCATTTTACTTGTGTCAGACAAGGTGGTTTTGAATGCAAGTATGTAGTAACTTGTCAAAACTAAACTGTTTAACAAAAAACAGGAACTAACACCCAAGGGGTGTTATGTTAAAATCCTACCAACTTGTGTTTAACTGGCCTGATTGTACATCTCAGTGTGTCTCTCTGTAGCAAAGGAGATGGTATAATAGCGAGCAATTCATCCTGAGATTATTAATATGAATTTTTTTTCCGAGGGTAGGTACTTAATGGACCTGTTATTTCTCCTTCATTTTAGGGAAAGTTATAATTTTCAGATGCAAATGTTGAATTAATGTCACTGCTGAGGAGAAGGAGCTGCCTCCCCTTTCCTCCTCTTTAAGATTTGGAAGGCATAACTGCTTCTGACTTGAAGACAATGGAGAGAAGTGTTTGTAACATTTCTTTGAAGAGACAAGTGCGATGTTTACTGGAAGATTAAGTTAGTCATCATCTTTTGTTTCTCATGTATAAAGGTCCAAATAGTTCCACAGTACAATAAAATATAGGGGAATAAACAGTGGAGATACAGAAGATGATGGTAATAAGTGGAAGCAAAAGTTGGAGAAGTTCAACAGAGACACAGAAAAGCAATCAACTCACAGAAAAAGTAAGGCTTTATTGGAATATATAATTACATAGAACAGAAGACTAATAACATCAGAACAATAATTTCAGAGTTAATTTCTAAACATTTCAGAAAAAAATCCTTTTATGCCTGTGTATACTGTACATATTTTTCCTTAAATTCTGACAATGAGGTAATCCATTAAAGATCATGTTCTGATTAGATCTATCTAATTTACCTTCATGGATGTCAGTGAGCAAATATATGCCTTGTGTTGGCATCTCTTCACAATGCTTACAAAAGCAGAGCTGTAGAATTTGTAAAATTTGAACAGATCGTCTCTAGCATTTTTGCAGTTCTATTATTCCATGAAATTTTTATTGACAGCTCCTTACAGATCTTTAAACAAAAACTCACCTCCTGAGTCACAAATAATTCTGGCCTCTCCTCTTCAAACACATCATTTGGAGGTTGTTATTTCTGTTCTCTAGACATAAAAGAATGCACCATCAAGAAAAATTTTGTCTTCCTTCAGTATATTGCACGCTTGGTATTGTGTCCTTCAACAGAAATACACACAGTACACCCACAAGTGAGATACACCTTCCACTACTCAAGAAGCTGCAATTTTGTTTATGCTGAGGGCTATTCCAGGTGAAGGCACAGTTTGTGCCTCTTTCCCACATCAGAATATCATGTGTGAATGCAGAGTCCTGTGCCAGTTCCTGCAGATGAGGAAGAAAAAAATAAGTATTCAATAACAGTAAATAGTTGCAACTACCTTTCCTACACAGTAGCTACTTACTGTGGAGGATAAACAGAAGCAAATCTTTCCCACAGTGCTAACCTGCAAGGCACTGAAATTGCAGTCAAGGTGACTAATGCAGTTGACTGATGATAGATCACATTAATGCCATGGGAGAGGGAACTGAACATAGCTTTTGAAGAGAAGACACTGAAACAAAATAACTCTTAGAGATCTTTTGGCAGCAAACTCTAGGTGACGCACAAAGGGCAACTGGCAATTGGAAGAGGCTCATGCAGGGTATGTTCAGAGACCAAGGTATATCTTTGGTGCAACCTCTCACAATGCCCAGAAGACATAAGCTGAACCAACACAGTGCTTGTTCTTGTTCTTGTCCACATCAAATGGCATTC
>NW_010515436.1:9302-26628 GCF_000687285.1 Phaethon lepturus
ATCACTGGATATTGCGCGTACATCCTATATAGGAAACAGTCTTCTTATGAGGGTATAAATTTAGATAAAATGTGTCCTGTATTCATAAGTGCTAGACAGCTACTTGGTGGTTTATTAGACATATACAAGTAGAAAAGATTACTGATCTATTAATTATGAAGACCTCTTTACATAGCACTAAACAATGTGGTTTTTTTCCTCATTCTACAAGGCTGCTACTAATGTTTTGTTATGTCTTTTTCCAGATAATTTTTGGTAGATTCAAAAAGACCTTAATTCATTCAATGTGTATCTTTTCCAACCCTTTTTTTTTTTTTTTTTTTTTTTTTGTTATGAGATATCACTATTACTGTACTGATAGTTGTTGTTCTAAAATTTGTGCATTCAGATTTCTTATTTGAACTACTGTCCTCCTGAGAATAGTTTGCAGGACAAAAAGATAAAAGTGCTAATAATGATCCAAATTCAATTACTTTCTTTCAAAATGTGAAACACACTTCAAATTTAAGTAAAGGTGGTGGGGTAATAAGTAATTGAACTGCCTGGGGACAGTTTTCTAGACTTCATGCCCTTTCCAGATAAACCTTGAAGGTATTTATTTTTCTTAGAAAAAGGGGTAAACTTGAATCTGCAACCAGATTAATTTAATCTGGGACCAGACTCCAGGCTTTTAAAAGAATACATAACGAGTCATGTAATATCTTCTTTTTTTTTCAATGTATCCAAGCATCCATGGCTTACATTCTCAGTGGTTTTAAGGGACCTAATTTCCATTAATTTCACTAAGAGTTATCTTCCTAAATATTTATTGAGACTCTGAACAACATCTAATCAGATTTCTGTCTCCAACTGTTTTTCAGTGGGCCTTTAACCAATAAATCACATAAAATATCTGTTCTGTAAAAGTCAAGATGTTATACACAATCAACCTTTAATTTGATTCTAAAAAAGGTGACACTAGAAAGCCAGTCATATAGTCTTCTGTAAAATCCAAATTTAGTTTTGTTATGGTACAGAAATTATTCCTAGGCTATAACTGTTGATTTATTTCATAATTCTTATTTCTGTCATCTATTACTACATTTTAGGGGAAATAAAAATTTTATTTCCTTCTTCCAAAAGAAAATTCTGAAGCTCTATACACCTTGTTCATTTTTCCTAACAGAAATACTTCAGCCTAGGCTACTATTTCCTTTAATTTTAGAAGAACCATTAAAGACATTTATCATTTGGGGATTAGGGAAAGGGGAGCCAAGAAGAGAGGAATACTTTTATTGACTGCTGCCTGCTGAGGTAAACAGGTTGCCCTGGCCTTCCTCTGAATTCCAAGGAACAAAGTAAGTTTTATGAGTTCATAGGATCACAGAATCACAGAATGGTTGAGGTTGGAAGGGACCACTGAAGATCATCTGGTCCAACTCCCCTGCTCAGGCAGGGATACCTAGAGCAGGCTGCCCAGACGGCTGTTGAATATCTCCAAGGATGGAGACTCCACAACCCCCCTGGGCAATTTGTTCCAGTGCTCAGTCACCCTCATAATGAAAAAGTGCTTTCCTTATGTTACCCACAAAAGGAAATTTTTGTGTTGCCCACAAAAGGAAATTTTTCCCTTACACTAATTATGCAGGAAGCCTTGGGTGATTAGAAAATAAAGGTGACCACCTAAAGTTGGGCATGTGAACATCATTTATGTCTGTGAAGGAACTCTCCTTTAATCTACCACACACAGCCAAATAAGTGAGACTGCCATAATAAATTCCAGACCAAGGCTGAGGACTAGTAAAGCTGCATAAGCACTGGCAAACTGGTACGTAATCCTACAGGTCCAATATGGTAGTCCTTAGAAATTAATATCTTCCGAGAAAGCAATCACAGATTATTTCCTCATGTTGGACTGTACAGAACAATCTTTAATGTATCATTACTCACTACATGGAACTCTGTTATTCTTAAAATTATATTGCCTAATAATGTTTTAAATCCTTGAGAAATCTACTTATCAGTTTATCAGCTTCCTGCAATGGGAAGTACCTTTGTGACATTTGTGTTAAAGCTTGCAGTTATAAGTCATCAGGATAACAATTTAATAGTACTATAAACTATGTCTTCTTCATTAGAAAAAACCCAATAATTTTAAATTATTTGAAATTTCTCAATTGGTAATTATGCCTATAACCATTGGGGACTGATGCATTTCACTGTCAAGTTTTGAATTATTTAAACTTAAATTCAAATTAAATTGCCATTGAACCATATCCTTGTGAATCTTGGTACTATCAGGTTTTTCCAATGTGTCATTCAGAGACTCCCAAAAAAATCTGTATGTTGAATTTATTCCAAAATCAGCTAACATTCTTACAGTTACAGCTGTGGGCATGAATGTTTGATATACACAGCATATATACAGAGACATTACTCTATTCATATACTTGCACTTGTTCCTTTCTGTACAGATTTGTAAAAAAAAAAATCACTTTCAAAGCAACTGTTTCCCCCAGTGCATTCTCTCTTGTTTTATCTTGCCTGTCTTACTACCACTGCCTTGTACTAAGTGAGTCTATCAAGGTCTCTTTGGTATCCATCAGTTCCAGTTTGATTGCACAGAAGCACTTGTTCCTCTTCAGTGCCGAATCAGGTCAACTGCAGAACAGCAGCAGAGTGATTGTGTGATTGACAAGGCTGCTTTTGGGATATCAGCAGACATGAAAGTACATTGGTAGAGGCGGCTTCAATTAATTTGATAGAGAAGCAGCACAAGCTTTGTCATCAAAAAGAGCTGAAAAGCCACACAGTTTTATGACATCAGTCTTAAGAAATAACCAGATAAATATGTGCAATCTCAGAACCGATCTTTGGAAATCAGTCTGACATAAATTATTTGTAAGAAATGCTGATCGGGGAAGGATTTTGTTTCAAGCTCACTCCTACAGCATTTGTCCCTAGGGATTCATTTATGATGTTCTTAAAGAAACTGTTCAGACAAGGTTAAAACACCAACTGGAATTCCAGAAAAGTTGAAGCCATTTCAGCACTTACAAAGCAAGTTTGTTATCCACTTTAAGGGCCAAGGGCTATGTGAAAAAGGGCCAAGCTGCAGTAAACCAATCCCTCGTGCTTTATGTAAACAACACTTAATCTGAGTCATCTACTGGCTCAGTAACTCTCATATCAAGGATGTGGCAAGCTTAAGGGTAGCTCTACAGTGCTGAGTTGTAGCAAAGATAACCCCTGTGGGAAAATAACAGAAGACTGGCGAGGAGAGCTGTAACCGTGCTCAAGTGACTTGCAGCTGGGCTGTTGAAAAATGCATATATAATACTAATTGTTGTTTAGCCTTGTGTGTTGGAGAAGTAGTACATTCGTGTTTAGATAACATAGGCCTGTGATAGTCTTAGAGGCACCCTATCAAACATGAGATTCCTGCCCTACTGTGGGAAAGATCAAAGCACAATGGTAAACTACGCCTGCGCGAATCCCTGATAAACAGGTGAAAACAGCAGATTTGGTGATCCTCTAGCAAGGACTGAGCTCCACAATGCCAGTGTCCCTGCTTGTGTACCTCTGCCTGGGTTCTGCTTTGGGGAGTCCCTGGTTGGCGAGGTAACAAAAATAAATTTACTCTGCATTTCATCTGTGGTTTTATGGTTGTTCCTGCACCCATCCTGTGCCAGCTCACACAACCACATGCTAGCTTTAATTTGTGCACAGACCGTAGCCTAGTCAGAGCAGATGAAACTATACGTTTAGGTATTTTTTAATTTTCTGAGGGATTTCCAAAATACAGCCCTTCTGTTCCTTTGCCATTAGCCTGCAACTATTTAAGTTAATTTCAGCCCATGTTGTAATATGTCCACACAACCCTGCAGCATAGGCAGACCTGTCACTACCCTGACACACTGTTTTCAGAACTCATTACATCAGATTTCACACACTACAGTGATGGTGGTTGAAGGTCAAGGTGGAAATAAGCAATACTTTATACAACATTCTGATATATGTTGAGTTATGTAGGTTTAAAAGACAGGCTTGATCTGAAATCATATGCATCTTCTTATATGGTAGTGTCTATCTCTGTGAAAACTACACATTGCTTCCATGAAGAGTATTGGTATTGAAGTGTACATTTAAAAGACAGGCTTGATCTGAAATCATATGCATCTTCTTATATGGTAGTGTCTATCTCTGTGAAAACTACACATTGTTTCCATGAAGAGTATTGGTATTGAAACTTGGAAAATTATTAATAAAGTAACCTGAGGCTGTTCAACTTTGCCCTCATCAGTAGGTCCAATGACAATGTATTTGAGTGTTGTCAGTGACAGACTTCAACCATTCAGGCACATGAAAAGTAAAATATTATGAAAACACATGCCTCTTAGTTCCACCGTCTTTCAAATAGGGATCATGTATTTCAAAGAAGAACTAGTAAATGGAATAGAGTAAATTTAGATAATTACAATAATAGATTCTCAGGTCTCAAATACCCTGACAGTCTTTCAAAAAGTAATGATAATTTGAGGTTAAGGAACTGTTCAGTATCTTGGACTACTTATTTGATTCCCTTATGTATTAAATTTTTTTGTCTAGCTCATATACTTCCAACCTGTATCCATCTGGGGGGTGTTGTTTGGGTTGTTTTGGGTTTGGTGGGTTTTTTTTGGTAAGCTTGGCTCTTCTAATAGTTTTAGTCCTTTAACTTCCTGGGTGTGACAAGATTATTAGCTGGAATAACATGTTATGACAAAAGATAACTCATTAATTTTTAAAATTCTGGTATGAGAGAGAGTTTTGGAAATGTCCTCTACAGGCTAGTTGATTAACAATAGATACAATTTAAAAGTTTCAGAATCTACTTTTTGACTGTTGTCACTCTGGCAAACAATGTAGGCTCTTATTATGTGATCCCATTGAAACTCATTCAGCTCCATGCCCCTGCTCAGCTTCATGTGCCGAACAACCTACCGTTCTGAGCACAGAATCACAATAACTGTGAAAGTACATTGGATTTTACAGTCTGAAATTGTTGAAGGTATGCAAGGAATGAAGCTGAGGGTATCGTTTAGTCTCTGTGAGCAGTTAACAACGTGCAACCTTGAGGGAAGGAACAAGGTAATCACAAAAGAAACACAGCTACTGAACCTTGAATGAACTATCCTAATTAACATTTAATTGGCGTAATAGAAACCTGCCCCTGGGCAGGGAAAGCCCCCTCCTCACAAAAGCCCCTTCCTCACTGAGCATGTGCAGTAAAAAGAAGGACGCTGTGACTTTAAGTGGAGACAAAGCTGGCGAGGACCAACGGGAAAAGGGTGACAGAGCCAACTTTAAAAAATACTGATAACTGTGGCTCTAAATGTACAAATATTTTCTGTGTGTTAACCGAGGCGTGCCAGTTTTGTGGACCTACCACCTAGCACCCAACCCTGTGCAGATTTGGAATAAAAGCAAATATCTCGACTGTGTGTTTTTAGGCTCTCTGCACACTGGGGGGAAGAGCCCATATTTGGGACAACAAAATGAGTGACTGAGATCACTGGCACCAAGAAAAATGCTTAACAAAGTCTAATGCCTCTCCATCTCCTCTCTCAAAAAGTTGGAATAAACATTTTCTTGAATTTCATGTTAAGATTAGCACTGTCTTCCTGTGGAGAAACTGGAAAAAACAGAACAGAGGTGGAAGTAAACCCTACAAACTCCTCAGCCTAAACATCAGAGCTCTTGCACATAGTTACTGCTAGGCGACCTGCATCTCCTGGTGCCATGCATCAGGCAGAAGAACTCACTCAGAGGTGTACATTAAGTCAAACATTAGCTAAAGACTTTCTGTCTTCAATGTGAAGTTCTGTGACCCTCAGTACGAATTGTGCACACCGTACTTACTTGCTTGGCTGTGAACTTGGTATATAGATGCCTTGGCCGTTGTCCCATTTAAGACCCATCCAAAGTCCAATTAAATCTTTATTTTGACTTGAAGTCATAATTTAAATTCTTTAGCTATTCACAAGGAGTCCAAAGTGAATACAGAAAAAGTGACAACATGTAAATTGTTAACATCTGGTCTGATTAAGTGTTGAGCTTGAATTCTAGTTACTGTGGAATTGTGTTTCCTAGGTGGTTGCACAGGATCTATCAGAAGAAGTAAAATTGTGGCTCTTTAATAAAAAATAAATATGCCTTCTGTAATCTACATTTCTGAATTTACACATAAGAAAAAAAAAATCATAAAACTACTTATCAGCCACAATGTTCCAAGGTTTTAAAACTTCAGGAGTTTGCAGATGAATAAACTAGGTAGGAAGGTAAAAATGCTTAACGCATGGATTCCAGATCCCTTTAATAAACAAAGATGAATCTCAGTTGAAGGTTAGCTTATATATATATGTATGATTTATAATTGTGTGGAACCTGAAAAGTATCACGAATTATGATGTGGACATACAGTTGTAGGAAAGTCTGAGAAGATGTTTCTGTGTCTGTTTGGTAGATGCCCTTTGAATCCTGAAAGTCCTCAAAGTTTGCGTCAGGTTTCTGTCAGTATAAAATATAGTATGGAAAATTATCTTGAATTTTTATAAAGTTAGAATAAGAATTCAGAAGTGCTTAAAACTGGTCCAGTGTTCTTCAAACTCAAGTCAGATACTGAGTTCAGTGGGACAAGTGTGAGTCTAGTATTGACAACTTTGGAAAATTCCTGCAGTAACTATTTCAGGCAGTTTTATCAAGAAACATATGCTTTTTTGTTTTATTTTTTCATACCCTCAAAATCAAAATGAGTAAGTCTGTACAGTTAAGCATACATTCAGGATTTTTTTTTAAGCATACGTTCTTTACTGATGCAAAAGTATAAGAAACAACAGCAACCATTCATTTCAATGCGGAGCCTAGATGGTAAGTACTAAGGACAGCTTTACTAGATTTTGCTTGCAATGAGTTAGGTACCTTGAATAGAGCTACCTTTATTCTTCTGGAAATCCACTGGCTTTATATTATTCTTAGGAATGTCCTGCACTTCAACTCTCGATAATTTAATTGAATATACACATTTAGAGAGTTTTCTAAAATACTTTTTCTAATATACTCTGATTTTCATTAAATAATTGATTTTTATATATGTAAATGAGATTCTCCTTTAGCAAAATATTTTAGAAATTAATATAAATTAAACCAGCAATGTCTCTGAACATTTAAAGATCCTATACAAATTCTATGAAACCCCTTAAATTTCAAGAGATTCCAATGCATAAGAGAGAATTAAAGCCTAATACAAATTCCACTCAGGATATGGTTTTTTTAACATATATAAGTATATGTGTTATATGATATAAATATATAGATAAAGATGTATGAAATACCTATTTAAATAAAACAAATAGGTATTGCTGCACATGATAAGAACCATTCTGTAACTTTAGGGTTTCATGCTTTCCAAGCTTATATGTGTGTTTATGTTTAAAAGAGTCAATTTTATTTTACTTTTTTATGAACTTATATGGATTAAATACAACATTGTTTGACTTGTTAGATCCATCCATTGTACCACAAATTTTCTGATTTTTGAAAAAATAGAAATTCCCCAAATAAACTCTCTATTCTGTCTCACAGTGGCAAATTTTAGGGTATGAGTGCTGCATTTGGTGTTAAACTACACTGTCTCATTCCATTTACAAGGTAACATACAGCTTGTATGTAAAGACTTTGCTGCATCCCCAGAGGAGGGAGGTAGCTTACTTCTGGTCAAAACCAGCAACTTTCATATGGGCAAACAGACTGTAATATACTAATAGACTATAATATAACAATCATGAAACATGAAGAATAAATCATAGAATCATGGAATGGTTTGCGTTGGAAGGGACCTTTAAAGATTATCCATTCCAACCCACCTGCCGTGGGGTTGCCAAATACGGCAATTCTAGGAAATAAATACAAATGTCATTTTGACTGAGTAACTGGGGGTCCAAGAAAATCCCAAAACTTGATAAATTTTGAAAAATTAAAATTTTTACATGATCCAGAAATGTTGCTGGCTAGCTACCTCTCTTAAGTCATTTTCACATCAGGCTTACCAGAATGTTGTGCACCCGGTCCAAGCACTTATAAAATCTCTGCACAATATAGAAGACATACTCATTATAGAGTGGTGAAGTGGTGAAGGTCGATATTCTTTTAAATTCAACATGTAATTATGCTTTTATTATTTACCTGAATTCCATTTCAAGATGTGATTGGAGTTCTTTTTGTTTGTGCCATTTACCTCCAGCCTCCAGGCACATTTCAAAGTAGGCCGAGTATAATTTTTATCTGTGAGGGATTTGTTAATATGTAAAAATGTCTTTTTTAAGTGAAACTCATGCTTATCCATTTTCAGTTTATTAACTTAAAAATAATAAACTTAACTTTTTTCCAAAATTTTGTACATTTTAGTTAGTTTTTTACATTTTTAAGATTTTTTGTACATTTTAAGTTTTTTTATACATTTTTGTACATAAATTTTTGTACATTTTTAGTTTCTTTGCAGTGCAGATTTTTTGTCCTTTGCAATTGGGAGTGAAGTCTGCCGAAGGCAGACTGAGTGAAAATTATTTTGACACCTTTGCTGAAAGAATTTTAAGATTCTTTTTGTCAGCTGCAATTATACTGTTGGGTAAGGAATTTAAAAACAATGGTCTCATTAATAAGTGTTTCAGTAAAATCTGCCATCCATTGTGACAAGATATATTAGATGTTATAAATTGTCTTGCAGTCAGTGATAGCTTTTGTACATACAAAAATTTATTTTCCCCATGCATGCCAAAAATCCCTCACATTTTAGTTTAGATCATTGCAAATTAAATTAACAATTATCAGCTTAATTCGCAGAGATAAGTTTTTTTCATATGATAACAGTGACAATGTGATTCTTGTAGGATGGAATAACTTATTGACATGAATACCAAATACAGCTGTTTGTGTATTTTTTATCTATGTAGAAAAAATATACCAAGTTCAAAACAATTTCTATTATCTTTATCTTACTACAGTTGCTTTTATGTACTTATTCTTGGTAGTATGAGTCAGCTCGTGCTGACCCTCCACGTTTCTGTTATCAGATACATCTAGCCTGTCTAAAGTGTAGATGTAACCTCACGATGTCCCAAGAGTGATTTGTGTGAAATAATCTGATCTTATAAGGATGATGTATTTTTTACACAAATTAATTGTAAGAGATGATAAGGAGTTTGTTGGAAAGGATACGGAAGAACAGTAAAGAGATTTATACCCTTCTTTAAAGTTACTTCTAGGAACAATGAATGTATGTCAGTGAAGCAGTGCAGGAGCCTACACTTTGTTGTTTTATTTTAAGCTGGGAATATTCAGCATCACTTAATACCTAGTGAGGCTGGCTCTTAAGAGTTATTAAATGAATAACATTCTCCAAACTTCCTCATCCTAAATCTGCATGTGAATTGAAGAGAGTGCTATATTGCTGTACTTAGTCCCATACAGTATGATTATTTGGAAATCTGCATTTGAAAACATTTGCCAATAGTAGATACAAGATTGCCTTGAATTTACTGCAAACATCTTCATATAGGTTACACTAAGTGCAGCAGTCAGGGATAATCTGCACATTGCTGGGAACGGTGTCATACATCTTACCCCTCAGATTGCACATTTTGTCAGCTGGATGAATGTGCCTTCCACAGAGAAGCTGCATGGCCCATGACTGTCCCAAAGGGAATGCACAGTAAAAATTATTAAAGGGGTATCTTGTTCCCTGTAAATTCCTGCTCATGTCCCATCAGCTCTGATAGCCATGGATAAAGAGAATTTGTCATCCTATCCCCTTTTATATAAAGATGAATCCCTAAACACTCTAGCATGTTACATGTAGCTGGCTAATGGTTTAATCTATTTCTGTTCCTTGGTAGTGCTGGACCTTGTCTGCTGCCCTCTGCCACCTGGCCAGCCTATGTTGGGCAAAAGCTTTCATGACCTCAGATAGGTTGTCACGGTAAATCACCCATAGACAACCTGAACAACAGATGTAATCATTCGCAAAGTGTCTTGCCAATACTGAACTGGGTCTCAGAGGCTGAGGGCAGCATGCCTTCAAAGGAGCAACAGTTATCATTTTCTCAATTGATATGAAATGTTGGGAAGGGATGTGCTGCTGTTTCATATCAGCTTCGTGAAGAAAATTGCAAAGATAACCACTCCATACTTGTGTCATTAGGATGGAGTTTGATCCTAATTTCTTAGAAGTACTGTCCTACCCATATGGTTTGATATTTCTAACCAGTGGCAGCTGGAGTGACATCATGACAGACGCCAAGTTTAAGGTAGCAAAGACTGTCAGCCAAAATCATAGGCAGAATATACAGTTTCAATGACAGACATGAGGAAGAGTGGCAGTGGGCAAAATGTTATTGCAACATGTAACAGATGTTACCTCAATGCTGAGCTCATGTAAATTTTTTTAATGAAAGCAACTAGTGCAGTTGAACATGGTGTTTGTGGTCTTGAAGGGTCTGGATGAAGATGCACAGAGGCATATGCGTTATCTAACCACAGATTGCTCTAAGAGTTATAAGTTGTAAATCACAGAATCACAGAATCATTAAGGTTGGAAAAGACCTTTAAGATCATCAAGTCCAACCATCAACCCAACACCACCATGCCCACTATTCCATATCCTGAAGTGCCATGTCCACACGTTTTTTGAACACTCCCAGTGATGGTGACTCCACCACCTCCCTGGGCAGCCTGTTCCAATGCTTGACCACTTTCTCCGTAAAGAAATTTTTCCTAATATCTAGTCTAAACTTTAGCTTTAAGCTAACAGTCTTATTTTGATTCAAAGGTACACCCAGGCATCATCGTAAATCCTATTGCTAAATAAGCCATTAGCAAGGCCACTGCTAATTTCAGTGTATGCAGTATTGATTACAATAGAAATTCCCTCTCATCCAAGTTCTTAACTTAGACTCCTTAGACTCCTTTAAACAGTGTAACCATGTAACCGTTGTTCCATGATGGAGGAATAGGTTACAACAATCCAAGTTGGAAATGCCCCATGTAATTTGGATTAAGGAGCAAGGAGCAGTGTGTGGGCTGGTTGCATAAAGCAGTATAAATGTAGTCCCTGTGCCAGACTAAGCCTTCAGTCCGTTTGGAGTACACATAAAATTTGACATCACCTGTTAAAAACTGCACAAAGTGTGGTTTGGTGAATAATCTTTTTCCTGCTTATGACAGCATCTGAGTTCATCAGTTGCTCTGTGTTGGTAAATTTATTTAAAGAAAATATGTCTGAAACTTGTACATTTATTGAACCTTGATGAAAAGAGAGTTGAGGTGATCATGTCTCTTTCACAAGGCTCACTTTGTTGCATATACAATTTGAAAATCTTTCCTGCCCAAAACTGCTTAGATATATGTTACTTTGCTTTCAATTTCCTCTTCAGCTCTAGAAGATACATGACAAGCTTATATGCCAATACATGGTCTGGATACATAATAAGTTTCCCTTTGCAGCATGAATCATATGTATTTTTCTCCCACAGTCAGCCTACATATTACAAATTATGTCCCTTTTGGTAAAATCTTTCAATCATTGAATTCCATCTACTTTGTTGTTCTCATTCGGAGTTTGTTGATCGTGAGTGCCATGAGAATGTCTGATGAATGTGAATAAGTCTATTATTCTGGATCAGAAGTCTCGTAGCCTTCCAGTATGTTTTCCACTTCACTTGTGACGTGTAAAAGATAACTACTTTAGGCAACCTTGTCAACCACCATCTCTCTGCTGACAACACTGACTCCATCTTCATTACAGTGTTTTAAATGATCTATCTACACCACGTTTATTCTACCTCTATAATAAATCATTATTTCTTTGTTGCTTCAAGCACTTGTTTTTCAGTTTGGCCCTGCCTTGATACTGCACTGACTGAATCAATGCAGATCGTTTTTCTTTTTTTCTTTTTTTTTTACGTAGTCAGTATGCAGTAACAGAACTAATGTTAGTGAATCTTTAATATTTCACTCTCGTTCTGATTTTATGCAATATGTAGAACTGGAATATGGGTAGACCAGGGAAGGTCCCAGAAGAACATTACAGAAAATCCACATGTCTTCAAAATCCTGTGCTTGGAAAAGAAGTATTTTCCAGAGGAAAGAGCTGCTCTTGCCAGGAAAGAAGAGGGCTTTCTTTTGTGGCAGGAGAATGTGCTGTCCTTGATAAACTTTGTTTTATATTACCTACACATAAATTATAACCTGCTTTCATTTTGATTTTGTTTATTTTGACAGACAACTTGTGGGATTTCTGTGTAAAAATCTGTTAATAATTAATATCCTCAATACTGACATTTCATTTTGATTAATTTCCATCCTCCTGTACTCAAGGGCTAACTTCATGCTTTCAGTATAGAAAATGTCTTTTCCTTCCCACATCCTGTCCTCCTGTAGCATATAGGAGCTGTATGGGTTTATAGTTATTACATCATGTTTCTTATTTCCAGAATCAAGGTGTGTTTTTATTTTCTGGCAGACCATTTTATGGGAAATGTTATAATTCAAAAGATAATGGATCTTTTTCTTCCTCTTCCTCTACTGTCACACACCAAAACAAAATGATCTACCTAAGCTTTTGATCGCTAAGAGCGAGTCTGTTTCCCCACCTCCTTCTGAAATCCTAGAATGATCATGAATTACCCCTTTTGACATTCAAACTTTATTTTTTCTTAGCCAAATCCCAGTGGCTTTTTGTATGATCAAAGCTGTGAAATTCATCCTTGTGATTCAGCTTAGAAGTGTTGTCAGCCCTAGATCCATTTTTTCTTGTCTCGTCTCTTCAAACAAGTAAAAATAACCGGGTTTTCTATTTAATTTATAATATATTAGACATTTCATGAGAAGAACCATATTAGTAGTTCTGAAACTAGGTATTGAGAAATTAATAGCATTAAGTAAATATCTCTAATAATTATTACTCTTTCTCAATATCTCCTTTATCTGAATTTATATCTTTCCTTTATAATGTGGAATAACCTCTGAAATGAAATCTTCATACAGCATATTGGGTCTATATATTACAGTTCACCTGCCTCTGGAAGGTCATAGAATCATAGAATCTTTGGGTTGGAAGAGACCTTTTAAGATCATCTAGTCCAACCCCCCTGCAATGAGCAGGGACATCTTCAACTAGATCAAGTTGCTCAGAGCCTCATCCAACCTGACCTGGAATGTTTCCAGGGATGTGGCATCTACCAACTCTCTGGGCAACAGGGTGACAGGGTTTTACCACCCTCATTGTCAAAAATTTTTTCCTTCTATCTAGTCTAAATCTGCCCTCTTTTAGATTAAAACCATTACCCCTTGTCCTATGGCTATAGGTCCTGATAAAAATTCTGTCCCTGTCTTTCTTATAAACCCCCTTTAAGTACTGGCAGGCTGCAATAAGGGCTCCCTGGGGCCTTCTCTTCTCCAGGCTGAACAACCCCAACTCTCTCAGCCTGTCCTCACAGGAGAGGTGTTCTGTCCCTCGGATCATTTTTGTGGCCCTTCTCCGGACCCTCTCCAACAGGTCACAGACTAACACTGTGAAATTCCTTTTTTGTACTGTTACAGAGTCTGAATTAGTTCTTACATTAACCGGGATGGAAAATTTCTCCAGTTTAGAGAAATGGTTGTCCTGGTTTCAGCCGGGATGGAGTTACTCTTCTTCCTGATAACTGGTATAGTGCTATGCTTTGGAATTGGGATGAAAATAATGTTGATAATGTGCTGATGTTTTGGGTTGTTGCTAAGCAGCCAAGGACAGTCCAGCTTCTCATGCTCTGGCCGGCCAGCAAGCAGCCTGGGGGTGCACGGGGAGCTGGGACGGGACACAGCCAGGACAGCTGACCCAAACTGGCCAAAGGGATATTCCATAGCATATGATGTCATGCTCAGTATATAAACTGGGATAGTTGGCCAGGGAATTAACTGGGCATCAGTCAGTGGGTAGTAAGCAATTGTGCTGTGCGTCACTTGTTTTTTTATATTGTTTTATCATTCTTATGATAATTATTATTATTCTCTTTTTTTTTCTGTCCTATAAATTGTCTTTATCCCAATGCAGGAGTTCTACTTTTTTTTCCAATTCTCTCCCCCATCCAGCTGTGAGGGGGGTGGTGTGTGAATGGCTGTGTGGATGTTTTAGCTACCTGCTGGGTTAAACCACAACATGGTTGTTAAATATAAGGCTATGAGATTCTAGAATACAAGTGCTACCACTATACTGTCTGTTTCTTTAGTGAGTTTGTTAAGAAATTTTAATTTCATCCTGTTTCATAAAACAAAACAACTTGGGTTGCTGGAAATTGAACATGTCCTTAGCTTTATGTGAACACTGGTTTGATTAAGGTATCTTTCCTGAAGCAGCACATTTATGGTGATAAGGTTTGCTCCCACCCTCATCTTTTGGTCATTAGCACAGGGTAAGAATCAGCTTTTATTACTCATGTATGTCTAATTCTTTTTTTGTTTGTAGCTGATTAAGATTATGCATGTGAAAAAGCCTAAATCACATATTAAAACCAGATCAAGCAGTTGTTTTCACCTTTTCTCTGCTGTTTTATGTATCTTATCCTACAAAAATATAAAGGAAAATGTTACAAAGTATACCCTTGTACCTCAAGGCCATAGCTGTTAGGGGATAATGTATTTAAGCTGAAAACTCCTAATAACACAGACTTATAATGAAAAGCTTATCAAGTGTTTAATAGTGATTCTAAGCGATATTATAATGACACTGCAAAAATGTGATCAAAGCCAATCACAGATACTTTTCCTAGGTCATATACCTCCAAACTACTAAATTGTTAAATTGCTAACCGTTAAGCTCAATCTCATTTCTGTTTCTTTGAGCAGAGATAAAAATGAAGCAATTTGATGAACAATGCCAGAAAGACCATCAAACTTCATCTGCACCAACAATTCTGCTTTTTCAGTGGCATCCTTTGGTTTTAAACAGTAGTTATTGTGACAGTAATGATTCCAGTGCATTTCTCATTTGAGGATTACAAAAAGACTTGTGTTACATGTAATAAACCTATACTTGCTGTTTGCTCCATACCCCCTGTTAAATATTGTGAGTACACATATTCAGAGTCAGAAACATAGCAAGAGAAAAATATGCTATGTCAGCCCTTGCAGAGGACCAGGCTGGGATAAGCATGCCTAATCCATTCTGCATACTGTTTTTTCCATGCAGCTAGATCCTTGTCAGCAACTGAAGTCAGAAGGAGGCCAGGAAGAATTGGGGGAAGAAAAAGAAAGCTCTTGCACTTAAAGTCACTGTTCCTAGGGGTGGAATGAACCTAGAAAGAGGAATGGGTAGGGTCAAACATACACTCAGATTAAGATCTCATTACAGCTTTGTCTGTGCTTAAAACTTATTGTTTACAAAGGGGAAAATATGATATTTAGAACCAATTATGAGAGGTCTGATGTAGTGGAGATTTAGCACCTACTCTGAAAGAAGTAAATTTTTGGCCAGGGTAATCAGAGAAATAGATGCTTAAAAATCTACTTGTGTTCACAGATCAGTTCGTATCAGCACAGGAAATGTGGTTAATACACTAACATTTGACTCCATTTGGAGAGGAACCACCTTCTAGACTCTCTCTAAAGGAACAAAAACTCTTCTCCACCCATTTAATGAAGAAGTTTAGGGTGGAACCATCCCATTTACTGATCCAGATTATTACTGTTGGGTTCCAGTCAATGGAGAATCATTAAAATGTAAAACGAAGCACTGCAGCGTCAGAGCCCGAGAACTCCATAAATCAGTGTCACATCAGAAAACACAGGACTGAAGTAAACTCTAAATTTGTGCTTCTTGTAAGGTTTTAGGCTGCATTGCGTAAGTATAACTTGACTTGATTATGAGTCCTCATCACAATGGAGATCTAACACTCCATTGTGGAAGCACAGAAGACTTTGTATGAGAGTACAGGTATTTTAGGACCAACACATATGTGGATAAAGCTATCTATATCTTATCTATATCATATATTTTTATATACACACATGTATACACATATACACATACATCAATATAAACAAACATGTGATATAGATATACCTAGTGTAAATATATATACATATACATTTTATACTACGAGAAATGGTTGTGTTGGCTAAAATACCTCACTGGAGGTTATGTCTTGTAGAATGGGTAAGTTGCCACATAAAACTTTTACTAGGATTATTATAATGCATTTTGATATCAAGGTGAAGCATAACTTAATATACTTTACAGTTTTGCTTTTAAGGAATCTTCTGAAAACCCTCATATGTTCAGATGGCTTTCAGGTGATATGAATGTGTTAAACAAGCTGTGTTTCATTATTGAAAATTTTGTTGGTAATTCATGGTCCTCCACAGAGCACACATGTTCATCCTGAAAAAACCAAGCTATTCTCAATATTATTCATCACTATGGATGACTATGAACTAAACAAAATGTGAAGGTGTCAAAACATGAGCATGAGGGACTTTGGAGATGCTCTTTATGTTTCAAGATGTTTCATATTACGCCAGTCTCCCGATAAGTTAACTGTCAAAATTAAATTATCCCACAGAATTATACTGTGAATATAGTTGAAAAAAACTTATGACATATCTGATCCATTTCAGGGTCAGATCCTCAGGTAGTATAAAATAGAATAGTTTTATTGACAAAAACTCTGTTTCTACAAATTTTTTCATTATCGTGAATGTTTCATTAATCATAAGCAGCTCCATAATCTTGTTTATAAGGAAATATACAAGATTATATAAGATAACAAGATTTCATAGAATCATAGAATCGGGGCTTTTAAGGTCATCTAGTCAAACCTCCCTGCAATGAGCAGGGACGTCTTCAACTAGATCAAGTTGCTCAGAGCCTCATCCAACCTGACCTGGAATGTTTCCAGGGATGTGGCATCTACCAACTCTGGGAAACCTGTGCCAGGGTTTCACCACCCTCATTGTCAAAAATTTATTCCTTAGATCTAGTCTAAATCTGCCCTCTTTTAGATTAAAACCATTACCCCATCCTATGGCTATAGGCCCTGCTAAAAAGTCAGTCCCCGTCTTTCTTATAGGCCCCCTTTAAGCACTGGAAGGCTGCAATAAGGTCTCCCCGGAGCCTTCTCTTCTCCAGGCTGAACAACCCCAACTCTCTCAGCCTGCCCTCCTAGGAGAGGTGTTCCATCCCTCGGATCATTTTTGTGGCCCTCCTCTGGACTATCTCCAACAGGTCCATGTCTTTCCCATGCTGAGGGCTCCAGAGCTGGATGCAGGACTCCAG
>NW_010515436.1:26776-48966 GCF_000687285.1 Phaethon lepturus
GGACCCCCAAGTCCTTCTCAGCAGGGCTGCTCTCATTCCCTTCATCCCCCAGCATGTATTGATACTGAGGGTTGCCCTGGCTCAGGTGCAGGACCCCACACTTGGCCTTGTTGAACTTCATGAGGTTCACATGGGCCCATTCCCTGAGCTTGTCCAGGTCCCTCTGGATGACATCCTGTCCCTCAGGCATGTCAACTGCACCACTCAGCTTGGCGTCATTTGCAAACTTGCTGAGGGTGCACTAGGTCCCACTATGTCACTGATGAAGATATTAAAGAGTACTGGTTCCAATATGGACCTCTGAGGGACACCACTCATCTCCCATCTCCATCTGGACACTGAGCCGTTGACCACTACCCTCTGGATGTGACTATCCAACCGATTCCTCATCCACCTAACAGTGCACCCATCAAATCCATAGCTCTCCAATGCAGAGAGAAGGATGTTGTGGGGGACCATGTCAAACGCATTATAGAAGTCCAGATAGATGACATTGGTAGCTCTTCCCTTGTCCACTGATGTGGTCACTCCACCATAGAAGATCACTAGGTTGGTCAGGCAGGACTTGTCCTTGGTGAAGTCATATTCAGCTCCAGACATGCCTTGGCCCTCCTGATCTCATCCCTACACAACTAGGCAGCGTCCCTGCACTCATCCCAGGATACCTGTCCCTGCTTCCATAGTGCGTTTCCTTCTTGCCCTTTAGTTTGACCAACAGGTCTCCATTCAGCCATGCCAGTCTCTTCCCTTCCTTTCCTGTTTTCTTACACCTCGGGATCAAAAGCTCTTACAGTTTGTAGACAGCGTCCTTAAATATCTGCCAGGTCTGTTCTGCTCCCTTGTCCCTGAGGGTAGTTTCCCAGGGGGTCCTACTGACTACATCCCTAAAAAGATGGAAGATTGATTTCCAAAAATTCAGGGTCCTGACTTTACTCTTTGCTTGCCCCATATCCCTCAGGACTGTGAACTCCACCAGTCCACGATCACTGCAGCCGAGGCTGCCTCCAGTCTTGATGTCATCAATTAGCTCACTTGCATTAGTGACCAACAGATCCAGTCTGGCATCCCCTCTGGTATGTCTGTCTATTATCTGGCACAAGAAGTTGTCCTCCATGCACTCCAGGAGTCTCCTGGATTGCCTACAGCTTGCCATGCTACTTTTCCAGCAGATGTCGGGGTGGTTGAAACGCTCCTTTAGCTATGTCTCACAAATATTTCTGAAAACATTGAATTATTGTTGTGAGTTACGTTTTCAGAACAAATTCTGGCTGATCTGTTGGAGCAAACCTCTCATTTTTCTTTAAAGTTAGTCTTTTAATCACCCAAGTATTACCTAAGAGGATGCTGGCAAAACACTTCATCTCTCATGCAGCTTGTCTATTTATCCCAGCAACGGACCAAAAGGACATATCAGATGTCACTGAATCACAGAATAACAGAATGACAGAATGGTTGTGGTTGGAAGATCATCTTGTCCAAATGCCCTGTTCAAGCAGGGACACCTAGACTGGTTACCCTGGACCATGTCCAGACAGCTTTTGACTATTTCCAAGGATGCAGAATACACAACATCTCTTGGCAATTTGTGCACAGAGGAAAAGTGTTTCTTGCTGTTCAATTATGCCTGTTGCCTCTGCTGTCACTGGGCACCATTGAAAAGAGCCAGGCTCTGTCCTCTTTGCACCCTCCCTTCAGATATTTGTACACATTGGTATGATTCCCCCTGAGCCTTCTCTTCTCCAGGCTGAACAGTCACAGCTCTCACAGCCTTTCCTCATGGGAGAGATGTTCCAGTCCCCTCATCATCTTTGTGGCCCTTTGCTGTTCTCTCTCCAGTATGTCCATGTTTCTTTTGTACTTGGGAGCCCAGAACTGGACACAGTGCTCCAGGTGTGGCCTCAGCAGTGCTGAGTAGAAGGGAAGGATCACCTTCCTTGACCTGCTGGCGATACTTTGCCTAAGGCAGCCCGGGATACCATCAGGCTTCTTTGACACAAGGACACAGCGCTAGCTTGTGTAAAGATGCATCTGGACTTGCCTGGGAACATGCTGAGATATAGACATATATAGACAGCATAGTCCAACCTGGAATATCCATACAAAATCTATTTACCAAAATAGATATGTGAGAAATTTTAACCTAAAGGGAGTTTTAGTTCTAAATATTGGGTATTAAATGGCTGTTGATTCAAACTGAATTTTGAAATATCATTCCACTGATACCACTTCCCATTTCTTTGATGTCTGAAGGTATACAATAATTTTATAAAAGGACACAGAATACCTATTATGTTACAATATCAGGAAAATGAGTGCAGATAAGATAGCCTGTAGAGACATATTTAGCTAAGCAATTTGTAAAAAATCTGATTTAGTTTTTAATATTATGCAAAATTTAATGTAATATAAACTAGAAATAGTAACATAAAATTAGGGGGATATGGTGGATTGTTTCTGTTACACTGTACACTTGTTTTTCCTATTTAACTCAGCTTTTGAAAAAAGAGTTGAAACTAATCTAGGAGGCCAGACATGGGTGAATTGGTAACTGCTTCTAGGACACATATTGAGAGCAGCCAGAAGAAATCAAGAGCTTGATTGGATCCATATTGTACAAAGATTGGAACAAAGCCTGCCTCAGAGAGCTTGCAACTTAAAAAAAAAAAAAAAAAAAAAAAAAAAAAGAGAGAGACAGCAAGTAGCAGCACGTAATAAGCAGCAAAATGCCTTGGTGTCAGGGTCAGTATTACAGTCCAAAGTCCAATCCAGTTATTTATTATGTTCATAGCTGCTTTCCAAGCAGGCTGTACTTAATTTATGCTGTATTCCTTCCTACTATTTATGGATCCACCTCTGATTAAATACAAAGCTGTTTTCAGGTTCTTTTTTTTTAATCTTCTTGTGAACAGGGTTATTTATATGCATGTAACAAGCAATTAGATGTGAGATGGCTTTTACAATCAGAGTTAGGTTGGACAAATGATTGCACTTAGAATGGGATGAAGAGGGTAGCATGACACAGTATAGTAGGATGGGTATGAATCTGATATTTTCAACCTGATAGAAATATTAGAATAACAGTGGTTAAAAGGGGCTTTAGAACGATACAGCAGTATAGAAAAACACCAAAAAAGGAGATGGAGAAAGAAAATACATTGTAAGAAATAATGTTGTGATAAAGGGGTGCGATGACATTTAAACTAAGGAAAAGCTAAGGAAAGTTATAATGCATAAAAAAAAGAAGAAATTACAGATGTACACAGATATGAATGCACAGCGATAAACGTTCAAATTCTGTCATTCCCTAACTGATTAATATAGGCTTCCACATTGTTAAGTCTGACAGTAAAATCTGTATATATTTTTCCCTCACTAATAAATTCTTAAAGCATTTAGCTACAAAAAATACATGTCCAAATGTGTTATAAGGCATTGTGAACATAACATAAAAAAAAAGATAAAAAAATAAAAATCTTTGCTTGTAAGAACATACAATTCTTAATTGCCATACAAAGGGTTGTGTGGCTGTGTAATAGAGTTAAATGTGACTTTAGAAAGCTAGAGCAAAGTTACACTGAATTTATAATACTTCTTTTCAGGTCAAATCTACAGAAAGGTGTTTTAATTCTGTCTTTATTGGAATAAACAGGTATTTTGAAAGTAGGTCTTTTGAAATGGAAGGGAAATCTGAATCAGAAGAGTTCAGTTTCACACAAAGATTTTAGGATCTACAAATAGGAGTTGTCATGTAATTATCTATCTATCTCCTCCATTTTAGATAGACCACAGAATAGTCTCATGATTTTTCTTTAAGATGTAAAAAGTAGTTCTTAACCTTATGTCTACGGTAATTCTTCCCTTAAAAAAAGAACTTGATCCCTTTCCATGGCTTTGAGTCCATGAGAGCTGAGTGAGTATAATCAAGAAGCAAAAAATGTTTTAAACTTCATGTTAGATCTACTTACTGCACTAGCATGCAGAACACTTGAAGGAGAATTATGATAATAGAAATGATCTTGATACAAGTTTGAACAGTTTTCCCTTACAATCTGTAGGCATAATCTATTTAAACCTCTTTTGTCTACAGAACTAGGACAAAAGGTTATATAATTGGAGATCCCTGGTCACTTTAATAAATGACTTACAGTAATGGTTTGTAGAATACTATAAATAAATAAGGTGAATATAAAATAACAGTTAGCATTAGCTGAAATTTTCTTCACTTCACTGAGCTTTTTTACAAACAAGTTCTTCAAAGGGCACTGTGTTAGGACAACGCCAAGCATTCTTGAAAATTCCTACAGTTTCAAGATTTCTTGTGTTTTAAAGTTAATTTTAATGAAGAAAGCAGTAAAAGTCCTAATAATTATTAAAACCAATGTTTGTAATTGTGATTATTGTTGTTGCATGAAACAGCTCCAGAAGCCATCTGCATGTGGTGGTGTTATCCTTCAGTCTATAATAACTGTAAAGAGAGGTGCAGAAAATTAGCAACAAGACTGAAAATTTTCTTCCACTAAAACTGATGATTATGATTTAGATAAATGTTTTTTTGGACAAAATGATGATAATCACCACACTACATAATTTATAAGAATTAAAATAATGAATTTTGAAGGTAATTAACAGCAGTGTTTTGCTTTTCTTTACTAGTAATTTTAATATTCAGGGAAAATAAAGGGGTTGGGTTACAGTTTTCACATGTAATTGATTTGTGATTGTCAAAACCACTATGAAGAGTTTAGAGAAGAATACTATTTTACTGTTAATAGGAAGGGTTAAAAAATTAAGATCCATACAATGCATAAGCTATCTAGCTCTATCTCCATTCAGTTAGAACAGGTAGTTAAGGCAGAGCATGAACATAAGCATTCATACAGTACCTGAGGGGCAAAATCCTGGGTGTGATCATTTCTCAGTTTACCTCTTGCTGTTTCCTAAAGCTTCTATTTCTCCTAAGGACAACTAAAGATTGTACAGCAATCATCCTGATACACTTTCTTACAGCATCTAATATCTATGGTCAAAATTTCAGGGTGGAATAAATTTTTGATGTATCTCTCTATGCTATATTTGATTTTGATTTTAACCAAACAAAGAATATGAGAGCAGAATAACCTGACAGTCATAAATGCGTGATACTTTATCATTACACTTGTTTCCATACTATCTTAAAAAATTATCTTCACTTATTTTAAGAAGTCTTAGAACCACAAAGAGAAAGCAAATCTGCACAATCTAGATCATGTCAAGGCTGCCTAGAAAATGTTCTGAATCTTAAGCATAAGTATTGAAAACTTTAAGGTTTCTCAACTCAAAAATTAGGTTGAAAGTAAAATAATTCTTATTTTTTAGCAGTATTTGGAACCAATAAGACTTCTAATTTGGGAGAAATTTATGTGGTTTAGTCATTAGCAGGTTAATGAGTTGAAGTTTTCAGCCTCCAGATGTACTTATCAAGGCTGAGAAAAATGTTATGTCAATGCAACAATTTAGTAGTCTGGAGGTATATGACCTGGCAAAAATATATGTGACTGGCTTTGATCACATTTTTGCAGTTTCATTACAATAAACACTGGTAAATTAGCAGTGGCAAGTGTTGGTGGTTGCTGGGAACGGTATGGAGGGCCACAGTTCCTTAGAGACCAGTAGGATGGCCTTGCTTTTAAACTTCTTGGCCATCAATATAGAACCACAATTAGGGAATTCTTTAATTAAATTATGATTTTGAAATAATTCTGATGAAGAACTATTTCAAAAATAACTATTTTTTGTGGCAGAATACCAAAATAATTCTAAAGTGTCACTACCTATATTAAGAAGGCAATTTTGACATCACTAAAACCAAAAGGAATCGAAGACCTGATGATGAAGTTCTATTTTTTAATAGTAAGGACAAAAACCAGACACATACATGTTCTATACATGTACAACAGACACATACATGTTCTCTAATGTGTTTCTTTGATTTCTAATTTCGAAAGCAACCCTTCAAATATGATTTACTTTTCACTTAGAATTTATATTTCTGGATTTCCTTTTTCATGCAGTGCATTTGGAAATACTATTAGCAACAGACTGTAAGACCTAAATACAGAGGATAAAGAATAACTGACAATGCTTAAACAGATACATTCATTTCCTCTGAGCAATCTGCTGCTGCTGTGAACACTGATACATCCTTTGACACTGAAGGTGATGAGTAAGGTGTAATTTCAGATCAAGACAACAGACTACAAGTCCAAAACCTACCCACTCATGATAAATCCCGTGTCATCATATGCAACTTAAAGACCTTGATTTAGAAATTCAGTAACAGAATAAGCAGAGTGCTATTGCTTTTTCATTTGTATGCTTATTTTCTTTCTAAATTTACATCTGAGGGAGGTGATAGTTATGATTTAACTTGGGACAAAAGGTAACAGCATAAAATAGGAAAGACAAGCTGGAACTCTTGAAACGCCTTTGGATCCTAAGCCATTCATGTGAGACTTTCTGAGTAGACACACATACTAAAAACAAACGATCCATAAAGTGTCCCCAGTGGAACTGATCATGGTCCCAGCCTCAGCCACATGGACCAGACTGATTTACTGTCAGACTGAGTATCTCTGCTGTGCCCTGTAAGGAGAGAGAAAGTTTTGGTAGCTTGTTCTGAGAGCAGGAAAAATTAAGCCACAAAGAGAAGGATACTCTGAACAACTCTAATAGGAATGATCAGTCCCACTTCTGTTCTCCTTAACAATTATCTTTGGAGCTCCCCCAGGAATTACTAGCTGTTGCCTCTGTTACCCATCTTGTGGTATATGTGCTCCTGCAGGATCCTGAACTCTACCTGCCCTGGTCAGAAATTTTTAAAAGAAAAAGGCAAATGATACTGGCTTATTTTTATATGAAATTGATTAGACTCCAAAATATCTGTTATGGTACAATATCTGCTGTAGCTTTCTTTTTGAAAATATAAAGATCAAACCCTCTTTGTAGTCAAGGGGCTCAGATGAGTTGCGCTCAGCTGAAATCAGCTTTTACACCAACAATGGATGTAGACAGAGAAGAAACCAAAAGACCAAAAATTGTATCAGTAGATATGCAACTATTGCAGAATTACTCGCTGAGTCAGTCAATGGTATCTCCCAGATAAAAAAGATGTTTTTTCTCTACAAGTAAATCTCAAAAAGCAGGCCAGAAAATCCACAGTTGCAAAACTAATCATGAACAGATCATAAAACCATAACACATAATAACTGCATCTCAGCGTGTTGTTGCATTCACTAACACCAAAAGAATTGCTAGCAAAATCTGCACAAGAGCTTCAGTAATCCAAGCAGGTGGCCAGAAAGGGAGGGAAAGAAAATACAGCACACATATTTCACTAGGGCCTCAAAATTCATATTCTGAAGCCAGAATCACCAATCATGAACAAATGGTGTGCCATTCAGCATCTACACATCTGTCCTGATTTCATCTGGGATAGAGTTAATTTTCTTCACAGAAGCTAGTGTGAGGTTGTGTTTTGCATTTGGGATTAGAAAATGTTGATAATGTGCTGATGTTTTGGGTTGTTGCTAAATAGTCAAGGAGTGTCTGGCTTTTCATGCCGGCCTGCCAGAAAGAAGGCTGGGGGTGCGTGGGAAGCTGGGAGGGGACACAGCCAGAACACCTGACCCAGGCTGGCCAAAGGGATATTCCATACCATATGACATCATGCTCAGCATATAAAGATGGGATGAAGAAGCGGGGGACAGAATGGCATCTGTCTTCCCAAGAAACCATTACGCTTGATGGAGCCCTGCGTCCCTGCTTCCCTGGAGGTGGCTGAACACCTGCCTGCCCATGGGGAGTGGGGAATGGATTCCCTGTTTCGCTCTACTTGTGTGCGTGGCTTTTGCTTTCCCTATTAAACTGTCTTTATCTCAACCCATGAGTTTCCTCACTTTTACTCTTCCAATTCTCTCCCCCATCCCACTGTGGGAGTGAGCGAGCAGCTGCGTGGGGCTTAGTTGCTGGCTGGGGTTAAACCACGGCAACATCATACTTGGTCCTGACAGCAACTGAAGCTAATTAAAACAGACTTAAAATCTTTGTCCTTAACTTACTGGGAAGCTACAAGCAGAGGACACAGAAAAGATTTCCTAGCCTAAAGTATGTGAAAATCCATAGGTAGAATAGTCTTATGGAACAAGCAACATCAAAGATTTTTTATTAAAGATTAGCTTGTCTTTATAAAAATAAAAATTAGGATTAAAACAATGCTAATAAAACAAATTTTTAATGCTAATTAAAACAATGCTAATAAAACACTGTTTGATTACTAGTCAGCCAAGTCTGGCAACAAATGCTTATCAATGCTGAGAAAGTGACTTGGCCCCAAACTGAAGACATAATGAAGGAGTTTTCATAACTATGGAAGGTTTGATCCAAACTGTCTGAAAGTTTAAAATGGCTGCTGAGACCACCATATTTAGCTCAGACCTAGAATTCTTGTTTGCTGAGTCTACCAGTCAGAATGCTAGCTAACATCAACCACAGTTTTAACCATGAAATTATTATTAGATTTATTACCCTTATTAGCTATATTCCACTTACTGCTCATGTTTGTGTTAAGAAACATGAAGGTTTTAGCCTTTAGGTCTTTGACGTGTTTGGATTTACTGTTGTTTGCAGCTGCCCTAAGAATTTCTTCTTTCTTTTGTAGTGTCCTGTGGAGATAATCTAGTGGAGTTTGCCTTAGAGCATGTTGCCTTAGAGTACGTTCCATTTTTGTCTTAGAATGAAAATATGCTCACCAGGTGGTTTCTGAAGGTAAACAGTTATAATCAAGAGACTGAAATACAATTTTTGGCAATTTCTAGGGAAACCAGAATGTAACCTATGACTACTCTCTTTCCATTGGATTTCTATTTTTCTATATGCACTTTGCCATTAAACAATAAAATAAAGGAGACTTGAACTGTTTGTTAATAAGAACATAAACAGCCTCTTTCAAGACCAAGTGAAGTTCAAACACCCTTTTTTCTACCAATCTCAGAGTATGTTGGAGTATCAGAACTAGGTCTGGGCAAAAATTAAATAAAATTCATTTCAGTTGAACAAGAAGTTAGAAAAGTAACCCACCTACTTCAGTCCAAAATGAACTTCTATGAAAGTTTCTAGGAAAGATTTAAAAAGAAAGGAAGATTTATATTTAGGAATACTTTTTTCCTTTTTTCTTGCCCTTCTTTTGTCTTGAAACAAATTTTAACCCAGCTGGAAAGCTTCTTACACCACAAATATTGTAGGGAATTCTGGACGCATTCACCCAAGCTGTCTTTATTGTCAGACAACGCCCCATGTTGGACACCAAAAAGGACTGTCTTTTTCTATCCCAAACTTTTGCCTGGAACCACGCCAACCAGTCAGGTACCAATGACAATCAGGAGCATCCATGTCCAACCCCAAACCAAAACCAGACTACATAGCTTCTGGTAATACTGGTGTAGTCAACATTAGATATCTACAGCAAACTAAACATCTTCCAGCAGTAGCAGATATAGAAATTTTTATGTTATGTGTAGGAGGGAGAGATTAGATGATATTTTGATGTTTTTTCTAATTCTCAGGTGTAACCCTAGTCCTCTAACTTACTTTAGAATATCAACTTGCTAATTTCTACTGATACTTTAATAACAAGTTCCCTCTGCTCGTTTCCCTCGGAAATTTTTAAAGGTCCCTTCCAACCCAAACTATTACCAAAAAATAAATTATGAACTATGTTCAATACTACCATCTGTTAGCAAAAACAGACCATAGATTTACCAAAGAAATAAAAATTAATATATAAAATAATTTTTTGACTTGGAAAATATATTACAATCCAGAAACTTATGTTGTTTTTTAGCTTCTGTTATATTCTTCCCTGGCTTGTGTAAACAGAGTTTATCTAAAACTCCCCTACTGTTGAGTCTAAACACAGTACACTGGAAAGTAGCTGCTTGATCCATCTAGCACACTTGACTGTCCTGGGCAGACCCCTTAATTTTGTCTGAGGTTAAATAACAGCACATGTTTAAATGCCTTTAGAACTTGATTTTTCCTGTATATTTCAACATTAAACTAATACTTATGGTTGATATTGAAGAATCAATTTTAATAAGAAAGTACTCTACTTCTGACATCAGAAATTTCTAAGGTTTTTTCTTAGTTTTCTTATATATACGTATCTAATCTATTTTTTATTTAATTTTCCTCAGTAAACGTTAACATTTCCCTGCTAGCATATTTCTAAATGATGTAAGTACTTTCTCTGCCTTTACAATTACTGCTTCATATTGTCACAGAATTCAAGTGTCATTTCATAGCCTTCACTAACTAAGGAGCTGTTTCATTCAGGTTAAGCCCTATTTGCCTAACCATGACTAACCACTTTTCTTCTTCAGGACTACACCCTTATCCCTAGGCAGAGTAAAAGACAGAAAGACTAGAAAGACAGAAAGAAAGGATGGAAGGGGGAGGGAGGGAGAGAGAAGGAAACAAGGAACGAAAGAGAAGGCAGGAAGGAAAGAGAAGGGAGGGAGGGAGGGAGGAAGGAAAGGAAGGAAAGGAAGGAAAAAGGAAGGGAAGGAAGGGAAGGAAGGGAAGGAAGGGAAGGAAGGGAAGGAAGGGAAGGAAGGGAAGGAAGGGAAGGAAGGGAAGGAAGGGAAGGAAGGGAAGGAAGGGAAGGAAGGGAAGGAAGGGAAGGAAGGGAAGGAAGGGAAGGAAGGGAAGGAAGGGAAGGAAGGGAAGGAAGGGAAGGAAGGGAAGGAAGGGAAGGAAGGGAAGGAAGGGAAGGAAGGGAAGGAAGGGAAGGAAGGGAAGGAAGGGAAGGAAGGGAAGGAAGGGAAGGAAGGGAAGGAAGGGAAGGAAGGGAAGGAAGGGAAGGAAGGGAAGGAAGGGAAGGAAGGGAAGGAAGGGAAGGAAGGGAAGGAAGGGAAGGAAGGGAAGGAAGGGAAGGAAGGGAAGGAAGGGAAGGAAGGGAAGGAAGGGAAGGAAGGGAAGGAAGGGAAGGAAGGGAAGGAAGGGAAGGAAGGGAAGGAAGGGAAGGAAGGGAAGGAAGGGAAGGAAGGAAAAAGGAAGGGAAGGAAGGGAAGGAAGGGAGGAAGTCACCTCTTCTCTGGCCTTCATCCATGGTTTTGTGTTTCGAGTAGGTAAAAAAATAGTTTTTCTGTCACTGAGCTCCTCTACAGCTCATCTACCTGAGATCTATTGAACAGAAGAATGATACAGACAATTTGAGTTTTCCAGAGTATAGGAAAGATACGGTGTTTCCCTTCATTTTGCATTTAAATTATTATCTTCTCTTTCCGCTTGAGTAAGGACAGTCAGGACAAATCTGTTAGTGATAATATTTTCAAATGGAACTCAGATTTTACTTTTGGAAATAAAGTGTTTGCTTTAGTTTGCACAAATGATCCATTCTTGTAATGGTTCACCTGAGGTCAAGTTTGACATCTATTTATTCACATTTTGGCTAGTGAACAATTTATTTTACCCATGTGCTACTTCATTGTGACACCGCAGTACTACATTATACTCTGCACACAAAAAAACCACAGAAAAATAACAACCAAAACCCCTAGTTCACTTGCAGAGACTTCTACTGTGCAATGAGACTCTTCTGTTTTAAAGATAATTTATGATAATGACCCTCTAGTCCTTCTTCAATGAGGTTCACTAAGGGCTAGCAGACCTCAAAGGAAATTTTGTAATTTCCGTAATGTTATATATTTTGGATCAAAAAATTATCCGCTAATGTGACAGAAATATAAATAAGTTACAGCTCATACCTTCAGTTTTATTATTACTGTACCATATTATGCTATAATACTTTTTCCCTCAAATTCATAATTTTTCTTCTCTCCACTGATATGTCATGGAATTCATAAGATCAAAAAAAAAATCTATATTGATTCAGAAAAAAATATCTTAACTTTCTATTAAATTGAAGGTTTTTTTAATGGCTTTAATTTCTTTTTCTGCCCTCCCAGTTTTTGGTCTATTATTTAACATATTACCTGTATTATACCATTATTAAGTGTGTAGATATGGTTTATTAACACATTTTTTGGTATATATATTTCTTTGTGGGTTTTCTTCTTATGTAGTTGTCAGTCCTGCAGATAGAACACACACCCCCATGCACATGCACTCTTGATTTATTTGATTGGTTTTTGTAGCCTCCCAGGTATTCATATTCCAAGTACTTATCGGCTTTCTTAGACTGTGGATATTAAGAAACAAACACATTTGTATATAATTAGATTTTTTAAAATCGATTCCATCATAAACAAATGTAAAAGGCATATTTTTTTCTGCGAAGGAGAAGAGCCTGATTCTGGTCAAAGTTCGAATTCTTTCCAATAAAAATAGAAGCCACACTGAATAAATCAACTGGTCTTCATCTTTTTGCTTAGCACTTAATGTATTCCTCCTGTATTTGTATGATAAAGACCATTTATTGAGCATCAGTACCGAAATTATACCAGTTTTGATGTCGGCTCCTAAGACTGTCATCTAGTAAGGAATAAACAAAGAGTATCTGTGAGCAGCTGACCAATAAATTGGACTTCATCACAAATTCAATACCATCCAGCGAAGCATTGGGATATTGCTGGCTTCAGTTTATGAAAAAGTATTTTTACAGACAGTGTGCCAATCATCAGAAAAGGATGGTTGAAAATAACTGTTGGATTGGCATATTAATGATCTCAGGAGACCAGTGTAAATGTCATGAACTATTGGGATAGAATAAACTGAGCTCTAATACTACTCCTCATCTGTTCCCAGTGTGCACAGATAAAAATTTTATCACAACAAACAGCATGGTAGTTTGCATGAATTATTAAATCATATGCATACAAGGGGGTTTGTAATTAAACCAAAAGACTTACTGAGGATTATCATAACTGACAATGTCTAGAGCCTGCAAAGTCCAGCTATAAGTCAAGAGACTAACGTGTATGATTGCTTTTAATTTGTACAACAATTTGTGAGTTATTAATTTATAACACTTTTAGATGTTGCCACAGGGGAACAGAATGTACAATTAGTCTTTCAGTATGCATATGTCAAACATGAATAATAAATGTTGAACATATAGCATTATTTATATGTAAACACTTTTATCTGTCATAGTAAGAATAACTTCATTACAATAAGCTATTTAATGCAGAAATTTAGAATTATCATGTATGAGCCCTTCTAATATGCCTTCTGTTTTACATTTTAGCAACAGAATCACGTGTTTGCAATTCCCAAGGGCTTATTTTGTGTTTCAGTGATGAACAATTCAGCCTTAAGGTATTTAATTCAGATTATAAGGCCTGTGACATTTAGAATAATACTGGAGGTTCCTATTCAGCCAATTATGTACCCAAAGTCTCATAGTGTGCTAATATGTGTAGAAGGTCAGTAGCTCTGCTTTCTTACTGCCCTCCACCCATAAGGAAAATAAAGAATGTAGTTTATAGAAAGTAAAAGTTTTCAAATACTTACTACTTTATTTTTTTATCTGAGATATAGGGAGTTGCCATACAACTTTGCATTACTTTTCTTCTTCACAGCTTATATTATTTACACTAACTGAGTTGTATCATTCTTCTGCATATTGGTTTTGGGCAATGCTGAAGCTGTTAAATAACTGACTGTCATTATCATCACTGAAAAAAAAGAGTAAGTGCATGGTCTCAAGGATACAATCACTTAAGAACCTCTTTCTGAAATACCTATTTATATTGTGAAATACAGTTTCAGGATCCTAACTGGACACTCAGCCATATCAGGACTGGGGAATTTCTATAGCATATGTGGCATAACCATGCACCTGGAGAATTTTATCTTTTTACTTTGAAGTATCTGTGTACGTAAGCATATAGGTAGCTTCCAGCATTCAGGGTATGCATTTGTGTCTATACAAAAATTATATTCTGGTTGGTTTTTTTTGTTTATTTTTTTTTTTCTCTTTGAAAACTACTGACTTCTGTATTTTATGACTTTCCTGCATTACTTTGGTTTGAGAAGTTCCTTGACAGTTATTCATTTAATATATCACACAAAACTAATTAGTCACATTTATGTTCTTTACAGTCTTGGTATACAAACCTAAATTCTGTTTTTAAAGCAAATGTTTTAACTTTGCAAAGTGCTTTCCCATCCCATAGAGTATTAGAAGTCTTAATGTCACTTATGAGGTCCTAAAGAATTCAGAATCAAGCTTAACAAGACAGCAAAACTTTCAGACAGATGACTAAGTTTCTATCTGATAATGAAGAGCATTTAAATAGGAAATCATACTGAAGCTAATCTAACTGCACTTAAACTGAGACTACTCCTATAAATATGATTTATAGAAATGAATTAAAAAAAAAGGTCTTCTGAGTTTCTCTGAGGTTTTTTTTGTATGAATTACAGACAAGTGATGACCATGATAAACTAAGGAAATTTTACCTTTAGTTCTACTGTTTACAAATGCTATGGAGAAATTTTATTTATTTCATTTGTCTGTACACTGATTTCTTCTTTTTCTCCTGATCTGTGATATTTGTTGAGCTCAGATTTAACTCTGGACTGTCTTTTGTTATTAAATTATGAGGAGTTTGTCATAAGGAAGCCCAAACTCTTCAAACATCTTAAGTGCAATTGGAATTAAATAACAGTATGTTTCTTCCTCATCTTCATAACCCCAAAACTTGGAATTGATATTTTGGTAAAAAGATAATATTAATTGTTTCAAATACTTTGTTAAATGATGAAAGCTGATTACCCTTTTCAGTATTGCATTGAAATAGAACCTGTTGTGTTTTTTTAATTTTTATTTTCTTATGTGTGTTTATACCACAAAACATGTCATTAGAGGATGTGCCTGAGGTCAAGAACTATTCTCTATTTTAGTAAAAAATCTATTCCAGTGCAGTCATTATTAAAATGCAATACTGTGTCCTTTGAGGAATAAAAAGACACAACTCAACATCTATTCATGTATTCCTCTGAAAAGAAAGATACTTCAGTCCCATGTATTTTGCAATGTTAAGGGGTTAATTGTGCTAGTGCAATCACATCAAGTATAATTGAATAACTGAAGAAGAAATATTTATCTGCCTGGGTTTATAGGATTTTATAAAGCAAACAGCTTATGCTCTTGAATAAAAGATCTGTCTCACATAGGCAAGAAAAAAATCTATATGAAGTCAAAAGATAAATACTAGTCATGTAAGGGAAAAGATGTATAGTCATACAAGCAGACAATTTAAAAAAATATAATGAACTTTCTTATGTATTTTTATACAAACTTTTTTGCATAATTTGCATTTTACATTAAAATTAGCTTTGGTTTCATTGTACATATACTAATTTCGAGTCTGAGACTAATGTGACTCATCAAAAAGCTTCTTGCTTAGTATCCTTGAAATTCTCTAAGCAGCAACCATGAGCATCCAAAATGGTATCATACATACTAAAATGGAAATGAACATTCTGTAATTGCAAACAAAGGTTACCTCATACAGGTGTTTAAATATAACAAGATGTTAAAAAGAACAACTCTTCAGAGAGATCTTGCACAGTAGGTACTGACTTGTTTGCTGGGAAATCTTTCTTCATTACTTTATAATGCAAGTATTTCTGTGATAGTTTCAATGCTTTACCATATCAATTGCCCAAAACCAAATAAAGGTAGTTCTATTCCCTGTCATTGGATGTCTGTAGTTCCTCAGAGTCTTTCGCGAAGTTATAGCATTGGTGCAAACTCTGTTTCTCACGTGTTCATTTTTTGTTACTTCTTTTATGTTTTTGTTTTTATAGTACAAGGTGAATAGCATGAACTTAAGCAGGTACTGGAGTTACACTTCGGTACCACAGCATGTATTAATATTGGAGGGTATCTATCTAAGACACTTCAGGGAGTCCTGAAACTTAGGTGCTGAGTGTCTTTTCTTTCAATGTGTGAAACAGAGTACTTCAGTGTGAAGTGGCCCGACTTGGCATACAGTCAATCTAGCAGCAGCAAAGGTGTACATATTATTAATTCCATTTCCACAGAAAGAGGTCAACAAGTCTATATGGAAATTAAAGGGCTGGGAATGGAAAAAATTATGGTCTATTGCTAGACGATAATATGTATGCAGGAGTAATTTAGAAATTACATGCAGATTTCCCTAATGGAAAGTTAGTAAAAAATATATAAACACAAAACAAACATAGAACAAATTTATCTCACTCAAACAATCCAACTAATGATGACTGTGAGTTTGATTGTGTCAATTTGGACTCATCTCACCTAAGTTAAGTAGTTAGAAAACAGATATTTGAGATTTTTAGCTGCAGTGTCTCTCCCAAGCTGTATGACTTCATGTTACACTTGAGACATCTAGGTTTTTGTCTCAAACAATGGATCCCCCTTTCAGACTTACCTGGATACTTAGCCGCATCAGATTTGCAGGACATTTTCATGGCATTCTTCTCACAGCATCCTCTGCATTTTCCCTCCTATTCAGTGCTACCTGCAGTAATTTTCAGTACTCTTTTACTGGGCACACAGGTACTCTCCCTACTTCCAACAACCCTGATAAAAGGCAAGTCTAAGGAAGCAGTGAAATTTCTAAGAGGCAGTACCAATCTCACAGTTAAACCAGCTCACCATCCTTTGTGTGCTAGATCAAGGCCATAATATATTATAGTATATAATGCCTATCTGTTCTGTTGCTGAGCCTGGAGTGGCAATGACGATCAGAGGGGAATTCTTCCTTGGTGTTGTCCATCACTATCAGCAGGGCAGTGTCTCACAAATGATATTCACTACACTTTGATGGTGTTAGTGGTATAAGAAACAGACATGAAGCTGCATTCAGAGTGTTACAAGCAAAATGTAATACAAGGGAAGTGGCTTGAAGGACAAGAAGCCACAGGCAGCTCCCCATATTGCTTCCCTTTTTAAAAGCACTCTCTGAGAAAAAGATGGACCATAAGTGCCCGGCCTAAAAGCCTTCCTGATCAAATTCAGTATCAAGAGCATTCTTTACGAGACAGCAATGAAAGCATGCTCTGGTTTTGTTCCAATACTTCATTAATCAAAGTAATCACAAAGGATGATTATTTTAAGGAAAGTAAGAAGAAAAGGTGACCTTCCCCTCTTACAGAGGAAAGGTACCTTGCATTACCTTGTAGAAGAAAGCCAGCTGTAGGGCTGGCCACTAACAAGGCATTTATCAGCATGAACTTTAGCACTCATACCTGCACTACATCCTGAAAGAAAATTGTTCGTCAGTGCTAACAGATTTCTATGCTGGGGTAGAACTTCATCATATAGGAGTTAATACTTGTTCCTAGTTTAGAGATAAGTCCTTCTTTTTCATGTTTTTCTCACATTTTGCTTATGCTATGAGCAGTTGGCATGCTCTCAATCTGCTTAACAGGAAAACATGGACAGGTTTTCCCTATTAGCAAGTGTGTCTGCTGTACCTCGTTGTACAAAATGCAGTTCAGGAATACAAATCTTAATTGCTCATCCTAACCAAGAGATCACCCACATTTGGTAGTGAGAAAGGGAGGTTTAGGTTTAGGTTCCTTATTTATACTTTTGTGGTGGATACTGAGTTCTGAGGACAATTCTATGCCACTGCACAACAGTTCCCATAGCTTTAAATAATCCTTGTCCTCCAGCCAGCTCAGTCTGAACAACCCCAAAGTGTGGGATATATTGCAGGCCAATTCATTCCCTCCTGGCACTTACTTCCCAGGCAGAGCATTGAGAATTGGACAGAAGGCTGATTGCGCACATCTCTGTGATGGAAAGGTGAAGAAGAGGGACAGTACAGAAGCAAGAAAAAAAGATATAAACAAAACTCAACAAGAATGACAAGAAGATCAAAGGCAAACGTATCCAGGGATCCACACCTGCCACCCATCTGTGAGAGGTGGAGGCCAGTTGGCTAATAATAATAGGCTTCTAACGGATTTTCATCTCATGCAAAGAGCTATGAGACTTGAGTTAACTAAGCAGCTTAGGTAAACCGGGCTGAAGCAACATGTTTCTGAAACAATCATTATGTGTGTCATGAGTAATATGTCTATGTAGAGGCAAAGAGAAGGAGAAGATCCCAGGGAGAAGTAGGGAGGTTTCCTAGGGCATCTGCAGGTACAGGAAGACCAAGCACTTTGTGTGAACTGCTACTATCTCCTTGTCAGGCCTTAATGCAAAGTTGCAGAAAGACAGCTTTTGGGCCCAGGTGTCTTGGGAAGTAAATGAAATGGTAGAAAACTACTGAGTGTTACAAATTTTCAAGAAGTGATGGAGAACTATGCTGGGCAACAGCTGCCAGAGGAGTTGTGCATGGAGCAGCTGAAATGAAAAGTCAGATGCACAGACTCTGAGCTAGCAATGTTTTGATGAATCACAGAGTAATGGGTGGGTTCATAGGGTCAAACCTTCCTGATGCAGAAAATAACAACCATAAAAGATAGACAGATCATAAAATTGTTCACGTGGGCATGCCCATGAGGCTTTTCAAAAGGTTGTTGATGATGAGAGAACAGACTCACAGCAAAAAATTAGTTTCTTATTGACATCGCAGCCCTTCCTCACTTCCTTGCCCTCTCTTGCACTCAAAGCCAGAAGAGCAGGTTTTGAAAAGTCATCACAGAGGCTGGGAAGAAGCTTTCTTACCCACCAATCCATTACAAGACACCCTGAGGCAGCTTTCTTAGGTCAAACAAAATCAGGGTTCCTTTTTTCAAACATCCACAGTTCAGGTCTACATTCTATACACTTTTAAAATGTAATATAATCTCATTTTGTCGGATGAAAAAAACATGACCAGTTCTCTGTTTCCTGTCTCTTGATTTAATTTAATTCAAAAAGCAGGATTTCAATATTATAACAGAGATTTGTCCTTTTACACAAGTTGGAAAACCTCCTGTGTGTACTGCCTGTAGGCTAAGCTCTACTCAAGATAAGTGTGGATCGCTGGCATAAAGAGAAAAAGGTAGAAGATGGAAGGTAAGAATTAGACGCTTAGCTTGTAGTGGGTAAATCCTACTTGTTTGTGTGGGAGAGAAATTATATATCTCAGAATAACTTTTCAGCTAAAAAACTGCATAGCTGCCAGGATATAGATCTCATGTAAATTTTGGAGATGAGGTAACTACAGCATGGGATGCAGTTTTCCCATCTTTCACAGCTAGCTGCTTTAGGAAACCATTGCAATTATACTGTAGGTAAAATATCCAAAAAGTGATATGACTTAACGGGAAACAGAGCACAATTAGACAGTCTCAGGTAGGTTCGTAAGCTTAATAGTGATGAATATCATGTTCTTAATTTATGGGTTGACTATTTGCTATTATAGGAGACAAAAAATTTCAAACTTCAACACCTTCAAAATAAAGTAAATGTTTTCCTTTTTCCTCAGTTACTTCTTTCTTCCATTTGCTATAACTTCTCACATATTTCTTATTAAATTTCCCTATCAAGTGAATTTTTCGTTAACCATCCACTTAATAACTAACAGAATATGTCTGGAGCCAGCTATTACATCTGAATTTCTTGAAAAAAAAAATCAAAACTCTCTCAATTTCCTTCTTTCAGCCAGGCTTTTCTATATCAACATTATTGAGCATTTCAAAAAATAAATGGCTTATTAGGTGCCTAGGCATGCATGTTAAAAGTTTAATTTCAGCCAGGACCCTGCAACAAATTGAGGCTTTTCCTCAATATTTTGGTACCCTTCACTCAGTGTTGCAAAGATTAGTTTGGGATATTTTTTTCTGGGTCTTTTTAATCAGGAGAGAAAAAAAGCCCCACTTTAAGTCTGTATTTTAACTTTAACTCTTTGAAAACTCTCTTTCCTATTAAAAAGATCTTCATTGTTACATTACCATATACAGCAGCTCCAGAAAAAAAGTACCACATACGCAGTAGTAATAAGAATTTTGACAGTCCAGATCCTCTGACATCTCCCAGATGAGTTGAGCTAGAAACCTCTAAAATGTAATTGTTTAGAAGACTAACCACTGGATTAAGATAAAAGGATTTTTTAATTTTTTTTTTTTTTTAGTGTGAACATGTACTGAGAAGGCTTTAAAACTTTGGAAACTGTCATGTTTTCCTTTTCTTCAGTTTTTCTTGCTTCAGGCATCCCCACCAGCAATCAAAAGTTAGCTGAAAAAACACTGTTTCACCCTCCCAATCTAGACAGAATTAGCCTAGTGGCAAGCTATGTTGTAAGCAGACCATACTTTCTGCTCTCTACCTGTTTGGGACCATGTGACAGCTTAATTTCAACAAAGCCAGTCAAATTTCAATGAAATCTAAGCTTGAAGCCACTAAAAAATACCCTCATTTGACTTACTACACCAAGTGTCACATGCATAGATACATACAATTTTACATTTATAGAAGCAACTACAGCCATCCAAATAAAACTATGGGGGGGAAAAAAAAAGAAAAAAATAAAAGAAAAAAATGCTTAGAACCCATCTGACCTTTCTCAAAGCCGTAGTCAGTTTTTAGTAACGTGATTCCATGCAGCCAAATGGCAGGTATTACAGTCAGGGAAGAGAGGAAAGTAGATCCTCCTTGTAAATTGGGAAACTGCATCTGGAAAAATATGATATATGCTAGGGAAGAAATCCAAAATGAGCCTTCAGTGGAAAGCTGTGTCTGGACAAGAGTTTATACTGAGTAGGCTTAGGAAACTTGTGTTTCATTTTCAATATTGTGTTAGTGAGCTTATGTTAAAAAATCCTGACATTCATCTTGTTTTCTGTATGTTTTAGGTCACCGGCTGGAGGGAGGAGTAGGTGGCTGTGTGCTGCTTTGCTGCTGTCCGAGCTTAACTTGCCACACTTTATTCAAAAGATATGTTAAAAGGATGGTTCAGAAAAGACTTGCATGAATTATACTGTCTCCACCTACTATCACTTCCTTCTAATTTCCACATGCTGTTCTAGACTAGTTCCTCTGTCTTCTCCTTTCTCCATTGTTATTCATTCCAGGACCAGGCTTGACATTACATGGTGATAGTGTTTGCACATCAGTGCATGAATATCGTTGTTACAGGATGACTGTTGAGAGTGTCTCCAACACTACTAAAGAGTGGTCCAATAGATTTCAGAATTACAGTGTAAACCTTCAGAAACACAGGAGAACTGTATCAAATGCTAGAAGAAAATGGTATGGCCAAGCAGGTCCATGGATACGCGAAGACTGTGTTTAACATCAAGCAATGACAATTTCTAATATGACAAAAGTGTCTAAGTTGTTTGCACTATTTCCATACAAAGAAGATCAACAAGGTCATCAGTCATGATCACCTCATGTCTGTTGTGATATAAAAGTTAATGAACTGCAGTTCAGCTTTGGTATTGAGGTAGACTAATTAATGAGGTTATAGATAACTGGCTAAATTTTGACAACAGATTTACAATGCAGGATTTTTCATTTCAGTTTCACTGAGAAACAAGCTATTCAGTCATATTCTGAAGAGTTATTTAGACAAGAAACATCTGCAGAATAAACACTATGTTATGCCTTTTGTCTTTGTTACGATTCTTACAGTATTATCTTCAGAGAACAGAGATATGCAGTCTTGTAGGTGAAAAAAAAACACACCACCACCAACGACAAACAAAAAATCCAACAAACAAAAAACCCTTAAAAGAAACAGAGAGAGCTCATTGTCATAATATGTTGATAATCGTGTTGATTGATTGTAAAGAAAGTACACAAGCTTTTGTGGCCAGCAAACTTGGATCTTACAGTCCAGGCTGTCAGTGAAGGGCCTTTGGTATCACCCCGATTCAGTGACTCACATTTATTAGTCATAGAGGTTCGTTAACATCGATAGAGCTACTGTAGGAAAGAATCTTAAGCAGTGAATCAGAGATGAAATTTGAATAAAAATGAGCCTGTCTTTTTTTGCTCAATAAAAATTAAAGATATTTATTTTTTCCAATGAAAGCTTATCCTATAACATTTCAGAGGCTCAACAAGAATACTACAATAAATAATATAGTTTATTCTGGAGAAAAATTTCTATATATGTTAATGATGCTATTTGTAATTGTGGAGTAATTGCTGAGGGGCACTTTGGAAATTTACCATCTAAGAACAGCATTTAAACCGGGTGGAATGTAGCACTACTATGCAACGAGTCCGTACCATGGAGATTCCCTAGACAACC
>NW_010515437.1:0-54795 GCF_000687285.1 Phaethon lepturus
AGATACTCAAAAGCTGTCTGGACATGGTCCTAGGAACTGATTCTAGGTGCCCCTGCTTGAGCAGACAGGTTGGACTAGAAAACCTACAGAGGTGCCTTCCAGCCTCAACTAATCTGTGGCTCCCACAAAAGTGAGTGGAGTTGTTGGATGCTAACCCTACAGCAACCCATCAGAAACTTACCGGCTCATACTGAAGAGAAGGCTAATGGGTTAATTGGTCTCAGCTTATAAATCAGTAGGTGGGAAGTACATACATTCTTTAATCAAAAGCTTTCTAGATGTGTTATGAGGATTACTGGATTAAACAGCTTGTGTTACACAGGAGGCAAATCTAAAATATGATAATAGAAATGCCTAGATTTCTTCACTCATAAAGACCTTCTAGGCAGTGTTTTAAGTTGATTCACTCCAACTGAACCTTTATTTTATCAGAAATCAGCTTAGTCAAACATAGGTAACACAGAAAATGTCACCTGACGTGTGGTTAAAATTTTGGAGTTCTAAGCAACTTTTAAATTCTCACTTTTGAGCTTTTAAACCTCATAATGCCCTGTGACTTCAGTCATTGCTTGATCACAGAAAAAACAATCATAGGACTAGTGGGTACCTTTAAACAGTAAAGGTAAAAGTCTTAACATTGGTATAAAATAAATTCTTACTATAAAAGGGTGGATCAGTCATCACTGTAACTAATTTATTTTCGAGAACAGAAGCCAGTTGATCATGTCACCGCTGTATGGCTTATATTTAAAAACAGAAAGTGCTGCAGCCACGCAAAAACCATTTGCAATGAAAAATGTATCAAATTGAGAAGGTAGATAGATGCACTTTTCCATGCTGGTTTGGAGGCCTGGTTAAAGACTGGATAAGAGAATGAACAGTACAACTAGCACCAAGACGAATGCAAAGGCACAGTGTTGGTAACATGGTGGGAAGACAGGTTTTTTTCTGCTCCATTTGCCAAGACAATACATTTGCTGTGACTACCACTTCTAAAGGAGCATTAAGGAATCATACACATGCCTGACAGGCCAAGCGCTCTCTTGAGATATCATCCAAACTCCCAGCTTTGGTGACCCAAGTCCAGAAAAATCACACTTTGCTAGTCTTGAAATATGTCTTGTTGACTAGGATGTGGGATGACTTTACAGTTGCTACTTCAGTTGCAGCGATTTAAATTCTCATTTAACTGACTTGGTTTTGCAGCGTTACTTTTATCTTCCTCTAATTGAACGTGGCAAAATATTCAGTGTATGCCTCACAGCTGCACAGGTGATAGTATAATAACATGCAATAATTACATTTTACTGTCTCAGTTGTTATTAACACTTGTATTCAAAGTTACACATAGTTTTCAGCTGTCACCTTCAGCATTAAGACTGCAACAGGTGAGAACATCTGCGCTAGTAACTGCCTTTTAGCGGCAGAAATCTTCTGTGTCAGATTTGGGGGTTTTCCTACCTTATTTGCTAACAAATTAAAAATGCAGCATTTCATATAACATCATAAACTCCTTTGAAAATGCTTTTATGTCAGTGTTTTCAGGTCTCAAGAATTTGTGAAAATGATAAATAACCCCTGCAGATTTCTCTGTCCAGATAAAAATATTTGTGGCACAGTTTGATGTCTTATGTTCTACAGGTAGATGAGCAAGCTTAAGGTGGACACATTAAGTACAGTATATCTGTACATCAACATATCTGTGCATGGGAAGCCACATCCGCGTAGTAAAACCAGACAAAACCTGCAGCTCTAATTAGATGTATACAAAGGTGCACTCAAATATCATGTGGTTATGACAGGTAGGCCAATGCAGACATCACTTTAACGTTCAATGGTAGCCAAACATTTTGACAGAATATTAAGAATTTCTAGAAAAAGACCATAACACAAAACAGAGGACATCCTTATGACAGTGTCCTTATTTATATCCATGATGTCACCTTGCCTATAACACTGACTGTTTCCAGTTCTCTTTTGTATATTCCAGAAATGAGAAACAAAGTAGGTACAGCAAAAGGGTGCCAAAAATAATCAAAATCATGGAATGATTCCTGACATTAAAGAAACCAGTGAGAGATGCAAATAAGTTTTCAAAGGAGTTATGAAAACATAAATGATAGCGGAGAAGATGGTAAAGAAAGTGGGGAAAAAAACAGGTAAAGTGAGAAAAGGACAATAGTTCCCTAGATTCTCCAGATGAACATTTCCAATGTCTATTCAGGGATCTGAACTTTCAGTGTGCAAGTTAAAATAAAAAAAAAAAAAAAAAAAGCCAAACAAAAAAGACTAGTACTTATACATCCCTTCTCCGGTGCTTTTACACTTCCACAGGAGGGAAAAAAAAAAAAAAAAACATAAATCATACAGTCCAGCATCAAACACTTGAAGTAAACTCTTGGCAGATGTTGTGGCATTCCACTGCACTTTGTTGTTGTTTTTTCCAGTACATCATCTCACACCATAAGACACCATTATAGCTGTGAGATACAGCCCTTCAGCACAGACCAAAGAAAACCGGAGAGAGAGAAGTTTCCAGAAGACAACAGCACTCTTATCTTTCAGCCACATCCCTGTGGTTATCTAAGTGCATTCCAGAAGCACTCTACAACATGGGCCTCCCACTACCAGTCCATTACCAGTTCTTGTGGAAAGGCATAATCCAAAGTCAGGCAGAGCCTTTCCATTGTCCTAAGTAGATCAGATCCTTTGAACCCATAAATAAGTGGCTACTGTCACTTATTACAGCCTTTTCTGTAGGAGATAAGTTGTTGCTTTAACGTTTTACAGAATTTTGAAGTGAAGGGCAAGTTCTCATCAAACAAATGTGAGGAAAATAAACACAGTTCACATAATAATTTGCTTCCTCTGCTGTGAAAGACACTCTCATACCATTCAAATTAAGGTTTTTCCACTGGTGTTTGCTCATCTCTTCCCTTTCAATTCTATAAAAAGAAAAATCATTGAGTAGCAGCTGCCTGTTCTTCAAGAGCAAAAACCTGCAAACGAATCTAAATTCTGTTTTTCTTACTATGGAAGCGTTTTCATTTCTTCACTTGCATTTTAAACTCATTTAGCACTAAACATAGATTTAACACCAAACACGTTAAAATTTCCACACAAACAATCATGGTAAGTGGTTTAACAATGGAAAAAGACAAACCACATTCGATATCTAAAAGCTAATAAACTTCAAATTAAACATTACATATTGTCACACTCTGAAGCTATTTGGTAGATACCTATCAATTGCTGTCTCTATCTACTTATTTTTATCAAGTAACTTTAAGGCAAACCCTGCTAAAACATCCTAGAGCAAATTTTTAAGACTGGTGCAATTCTTGCACGGATTCAATATGAAGCCACAGTAGTGCAGCAAACATCTCTCAAAAAAAAAAACCAAGGCACAAGACGTGTCATATTTGTCATGGAGCTTTTCATGGCTCAAAAGGCTTTCTTAAATGTCAGAAATGTTTGATATAAATGAGGTCTTTTTTTCTTTGGCTGCACAGTATGACTCAAGTTAGGAAAGATCACATTGTTCCTAATACAAACTTTTTTCTTTTTAGCCACCTTTTGTTTTTGTTTTGTTTTACATAAAGATGCATGTTCTACCATATTCCCTGTGTTTTTCTGCCTTCACTAGTTTTGCAAAAAACAGTCGTGCACCATAACAGGCTTACCTTCTACAACGCATTTTCTTCTGCTTGACATTTTTCCCAACTTTTACCTCAGTAGCTCTTACACAGCACACATATTGAAGCATTAAGGTCTTATTGCTAGTTATAAACAGAAATTCTTTTTCGCTTAACTGAAGGTCACTTGAGGAGTTGGAGACAGTTCTTGTATTCCTTAGTTCCCTATAGTGTTTAACATTATCATATATTATCTTTTTTTTTTCCTCTAAGTTGAATAATACTAGTTCTTTTAATTGCCAGTAACCCTTCTTTTTTCTTGGAGACACTCTTCAGTTTAACTACTCCTGTTTTATATGTATGTATCTACTACCGTAGAAGTATTTATTCCATTCAGTACAAAAAATAATTAACAAGTTATTCCTTTAAAGTAAGAGAGCAAAAACTACCAAAAGATTAAAAGCCTGAAGACTGTAAAATCAGGGTCCATGGTTTATGCATTTAAAAAAACTAATGATCTGCATAAACTACGAATGTATCAAATAACAGAAATCAAAAAGCTCTATTTCTATTGTTACCACAAAGTCATTGACTAAAAGTAGTGCAACATTCATGAATGATTTAGTAAGAGGAGAAGATGCCGATTGCATCAAGATTCAGACGTCAGTATTTGTCAGCCAAATAGGACAGAAAGCTCCTTATAAATGAACCCTTAAAAACAGCTGAAATAGAAAATGGAAGTGCTGTCAACAGTTTATCTATAGATAACGCAAATGTCTCATATGTTGTTCTTGTATCTTAAAATATATTTTCTTCTGTTTGCTATATCTTATCATGTGAGACATAAAAGGATATCACTAACACAAAAGCAATAATCTTCATCTGACCAAATGTATAGTCTAAACACCCTGCATCTTCCCATCCCTATTAACTATAAAACTAAATTAATGAAAAAATAAGCAAAACAAACATACTAGACTCCTCTTCTGTGTAAGTCTGACCATGTCTCCCCACCATATACTTCAGTAGAAGTGCCTGGACCACACAGGCAATTTAGTACAATTTAGTAGCACCTTTTCTAACTTCATAATTTTAATGATGAATTTTAAGATCTGGTTCTAGATACCCTAACATAGCCCAGGTAGCCTGAAACAGTTCTCTTAGGGGGGTTTGGTGAATTTTTGTTCTGTTCGCATTTCATTCAAAAATGGAAATTAGAACTACATACTATTGTCTAAGAGACATTGTAAAATTAATTACTCAGCAGCTATAAAATATCAAAATTAAACTGTTGACACAGTATGTACTTACTGAAATTATTCTTATCACATGGGGCTTAACTATGTTCCACTGAGGTGCACTCTCAAAAAAATTTGAATTGATCCAGAAGTAGCAAACTATCTTGGAACTAAAAATACGCAAAAACCCAAGAAAATCTGCTGCAGAAATATTTGTGAATGGAAAAAGGTCAGCACAGCCATCCAAGCAAAAGCAGGTCAAAGTGTAGTATCAATGATACGATGATAAAGTAACTTCCATGCTCAGAAAAGGGGAAAGACAGATGTCTGAAAACTATTGAGGGAGCAAAGGGAATTTCAACAAATTCCTAAGAAAATAAAGTGGCATAGGTTATGTATGATGGTTAACTTCAGGAACTGGAACCATTAATTCATAAGAAAATCATTCCTAAATATGGATAATAAAAAAGCTAAAGCACGTCTCCATTTTCTTTAGGGCAATCTAAAAGCAGAGAAAAGGATTCTATTACACCAACACTATGAAACTCAGGAATTAAAGTAGATTTTCCTAATACTGTGATCCACATGAAGACTTTAGAGATTAAAATGTAAAGACTGTAAGAGAGTTTGTAAGGAAACACACATAAGTAGCTGAAAACCTGCAGCACCGCATTCTGTAGATACTCTAGTAAAGTAATAGTAAACTGGAGAAACATACAACCACTTTTGGATATAGCTAAATGAAATCTTGTCTCAGCTCCTGCATTACAACACTGGGCAACAATCTTCAAATTCAGTGAGTTTTATGAATTACTTGAATCTAACAAGACCTTTCTCTAGATTCATAAAGTACATCAGGTGACTAACAGTTCCATCTAACCATAAGAGTTCCCAATTCGGAGTAATCTCCTAAAATGAAAGAAACTCCCAAAGAGAATACCTATAACTCAATATGCTTTATTGAACCAACAGTTTGAAAATAAAATGATTTCACTTTCATAAGCTACACTCTAGGTTTTAAATTAGAACCCATTTTGCTCACTGCAGTCATTAAGGTCAGCAGGTGACCAAAGTGATGTTACTTGTCAGTCTGATTGCACTGTGATTAGCACCAAGACATAGAGTCCCTTCTTTAACCATATTCATTTGTGCTGCATGCTAATTACATGGTGACAGAAATAGAGCACTTTAAAATAGAATACTTCCATGTGCATCTTTCAACCCAAAAGGCACTATTTTCCTACCTTCCAATCCTCTTCCAGGATAGCTGAGGTGATATTGTCTTACCCCCTTCCAAGAAACATGACAGGGCTCCATTTAATACCAGTGGGAACAGTAAACTGAACGAAAACAACTATATGGAGTGACAGAATTTGGAGGATGAATTATAAAAGATGAGCTTATTCTGGATAACTGCAAAGTAAAAAAATTTGTAATTCTGTAAAAGATCTTATTTTGGTCTTGCTGAAAACTCATTTTAATTTCCACTTTTTATATTTCATTGCTGTACAATAAAAGAATGAAAACAAAAGTAGTTTCAAAATGACAGTGAACTTTCTCAGTTATAAAACATTTAAATCACTAATTTTTGTCTATCCGTTCTGATCTCCCTGAAATTATATTGCCAGTTTTTCTAAAAAAAAAAATTAAAAATAACCCATATCAGAAAAACCTTACACAAAAACTGTAATGTACCTCTAGTTTCATAAATCATTTAATTTCAGCACAACTGCTTGCTCCAACAATATAAGTTTTTCTGGTCTGCTTACCAAAAACTGATGGCGTGTTTGAAATTTCTGACTCACTTGATATTTGGAAATTCATAGTCAGGAAACAACCCACTTTTATGCACCATAGGGTCCCTGAGTTATAGTAAGCAACTAAGTAATACAGCTAAATCACATCAATGTGGATTAACTAGAAATGAAATTTATTTATGACAAAATTGAATCTGAATATAGCAAGGTTACTTTCAGAAATAAACTTGACTTGGCAGGAAAAGCATGGGTTTAAAAGGTACCTGAATATAAAACTGTTAAATATAGGCGAAGATTGGAAACACCCACAGGTAGAAGAGCAGCATGCCAAAGAATAAAAAAAGAGTACAATCATAAGTAAACAAAAACTACTAATTGCAGATAAACAAAAGAAGTGGCAGTTCTGCAAAATCACACAAACTAGAAACTAATATTAAAGATTCAGCACACAGGTGACAAAAAAGACTCTTACATTGAAAGACAGAGACATATTTCCTTGGGTTCTTCAACAACAACAACAAATTAATACATTTTTAAAGAGTAGGTTCTGATATGGGAAATCAACAGAGCAGCAATTCAAAATATGTATTGTAACACACTCATTTCAGTAAGGGAAAACTTTTAACACAACTTCATGGTATAGAGAATAAAACTCTGTGGCTTGTATTTAAAAGACATATCATTTTAAATGAATCAGGAGAACAAAAAATTCCGTGATCAAAAGCTAAAACTTGTAATGTAAACAACTACACAGATACATATTTCTACAGAACAAGTGAAAGCAAGTATGTGAAATCTAGTTAGTTGTATTAAGAAGACATCATACCTAGCTTATTGTAGAAAATTGAGGTTTTATGTGCAAGATAATGAGATGGCTGATCTTTATCAAATAACACTGAGCATGGGTCTACAAGCAGGTGTTCTGCATGTGTATAGAACACCTTTCATTTTAAGTGGTACTTTCAAGGGCTGTTTTAAACTAAATACTATCAACTGGGTGTGCAAGCTAGAAAGAGCACTAAGCTCCTTGCAAATTCCTTTTAAAACAAACAACATATAGTAAGAGGCTATATAGTGTTTTACCGCCTCCCATGCAAATGATCTCTACATTTTTCTCAAAAATAAATTCAAAAACAGTTTTCAGTGACATTCCTAAATTAATTGAGACACTCATGAAGAAGATCTTTTGACTAGAAGCTAAAAAGCTAAAAAGCTAAAAGATAAGGATAAAAAGGTTGTGCAGATGGAAGGTGAATTTATATCACAGAAAAATTTCCAACATGTTGATATAATTAAGCCTTGCTAATGAGTTAGATATCCAGGCTAGTCACACAAGCTATTTTAGTCTCTCTAGCTGCCTTCTGCAGTCGATGGAGAAAGACTCTTCTTGAAGGCAGTGCCTCACTCAAGAGCTGATCTTGTTCTCTAGAGGGCAGTCTCGTGCTCGCTCTTTCTGCACTGACTACAGAAAAAAATGAGAAGGATTAGAAATCAGCAGCATCCCTTTGTTAATAACCTCACTCCACGCTAAACTGGTGCGTGGAAAGATTGGCAAGAGCAATTACTTTGAGGCATTAAATACTGTCCCGGGTATAACGCTCTATGGAAATGTTTTGAGTTTAACAAAGAACTGTTAATGCAACATCAGCAGCAGGTTGGAAGGCTTCTTTCACGATGATTAACCAGTGACATATTTTGTTAAACAGCAATTAAAGCAAAGTTAAACTACTTTCTTACTGAACTATTTTCTTTCTACTACTAGAAATTTGTCTTTATGTTTCACAAATATTTATCATTTGGAATTTATTGAAGGCAAAACAAACTAACCGTTAGAAATCATTTTATAAGAATTCTAGTGCAAAGGTCTTTTAAGGCCTGTTTAGGGTTTATAAAGTGATGCAAGCTTGCAGAAGCACTCCTAAGAATTAAATACTATGCCAGTAAGAAATCATTATTGCAGACAAATTTCAATGGCACCTTCCAAAAATTAAATTAGGAAGGTGTAAGAAGGGAAATTTTAAATGACTCGCATACCATCCTGTCTTCTAAAAAAAATAAAATGTTTTTATATATATATTCTGAAAAATTCAGGGGAAACACTTTTTTAGGACCACTCATTCTGAAATTTATGCAATTAAAGTGAGAGAGAATACATTTAAGTCAAAATCTAACCTCTTGACTCAAAACCAGAGTTAAGCCTAGGGAGACTACTTACAAATTGGTCTAGGCAAATGAGAGACAATGTTAGATATCAAATAGTGTTTGGTAAACTGCTGAAATAGTAGTACGTGCTCAGGTTGTATATCCTCACTATCTCTGAACTTCTACCTTGCTGCACGGATAAATTATGTCTAAATAAAAACTAAGCAACAAACTGACATTGCATTTTTGGGGGACTGCTGTAGGCAGAAATAACTTGTGCCATCTCCTTCACTGAGGGAGGGGCTAAAGGAAGGTCACAAAAGGCAAGAATAAAATAAGGAGAACAGTAAACCATCAAATGTAAGTATTCATCTTCCATGAAGTTCAACAGGACGATTTATCTCTATTGTGCCAGTGAGAAGCAATGGAAAGAGCAAATCACATTCAGTGTGAAACCTCTGGAAGAGTAGTCTATGCTCATGTCCTGGTTAGCACTGAAAATTATCATCACTTGGCAGAGGAAGGAGGGGAACTGAAACCAAGTTATCAACATGCCAGCTGGTAAAGGTAATGGTGTTGACCTCTGTTCTATGGCAGTGGGACTTATCTGTGAAACACACACTTTTTAAATCCTAGTCCTGGCAGCATTTTTTCTGAGGAGGCGAGGTATGTCCGTGTGCGCATAGATACACACAGATTTTATTTATTTTTTTTTATATAAATATATACGTATATATATGTATTTCACCAACACTTCAACAACACCTTTGTCCTAGAGCTTTAAAAAAAAACAACTTTAAGCATAAGCAGCACAGCTACAAAACCCTTCAGAAATATAGGAAGCTTGATCAGGAAGGCTAGAAAAAAAAACAAAACCCACAGTTCTTGGCTTGAAGAGTCACCTTCCTTCTGCATCAACCACATTGGCTAAATAATAGAAAAGTCATTTTAGTGATGTTTTGTTATCTTTTGAGATCAAGCACCATGACTCTGCTCTCTCTCCAACGCCCTGTGTTACTCAGGAGCAAAAATGCAAATTCTTGATCCATAGGAAGCTAGCCATAGGTATGGATATATTAGTGAACATCCACAAAGCGGATCAGAAGGGCTGGTTACTATCTTTTACTCCCAGAAAGGCATAAATAGCTACTTTTATTTGTTCACAGCCAAAATCTGAAAGGTCGAACCTGTGAAATTCTCTCATTTCTTCTATTTAATTCTACCCCAGCAAATAGCAAATGTTCTTATCCTCTAAAGGCAGAAAACAGCAACATCATCACCAGCATGGACATTATGGTCCCAATTATACGTTGCACTGCTATGCCTGGCAGAACTTGGGAGCTGTTTGATGTTCTTTTGTCTTCCTGAGTTGGCAGAGAATAAAAGTCTGAGATGTGAATTTCCCCACCCTCGGTTAATCTAATTGGGTTGTTCACTTATTTAAGTGCCAGCATTAACTGTTCAATGATCCTGTTTTGGAAGGCAGTTGTGAGAGGAAGTGGAACTGAAGCACAGAAGGATCAGCTGGGAGTTCTCAAAAGCAATAAAACACAGAAGGAAAAAGTAAATGAGAAACAGAGGATGAACTGGAAAGAAAATGCTAAGAATGCCAGGAAAGAAAGAGAAAGACAATAAACAGCAGCTCTAAAATTGGCTTTCCAGCTCTTTGTGACATTCAGTCTCACCAAGACATTTACTCTGTGTACCAGCAGTACAGTTAGATGTTATTATTTATTTCATCTTCTTAAAAACTCTACTCACTTTACTAGGAAATCTGTTGTGGGTAAGGGGAGGTGGACAGTCCACAGGCTGTGTACAAACATAGAAGGTGGCCTTCTCATGAGGTTCATGTTCTCATGTGTTCAGTCCCAATTTTGAATGCAGAAGGCTATTTTAATTTTTGTTAAGTCAAAACAAATTAAAAATATTTACAGTGCTCTGGGCATCAAGTCAAGCAATATGTACTTTTCTGAACAAAAATACCTTCCTGTCTGGAACCTGCAAAGGGCAGAGAAGGCATAATAAGCTCTTGGCTTTTAAGGGCAAGTTAAGATAACTGTGTAATAAAGAATACTCAGTTATCTGTGATTAGATGACATCCAGAAGAAAGTAGACAACTTTATTACTTACAATGAAAAATAGAAAAAAGGAGGTGTGAGTTTGCAGCATCCGTTGCAAAATCCTGCACACTGGGCCATCTTACTGGTGCAACAATGAGAGGATTTTATAGTATTTGCTAGCAAAGTTATTTTTGACAGCACCAGTCAGAGAATAATCAACACTGCCTAATAACACAGACAACTGTTCATTAAGCAATAAGAAGACACTGAGCTAAGTATGTTAACATAAATGAGTAGCAGTCAACTTTCAGATCTATTATGTTACCGTGAGGAAAGTTGTGGGGTTACAGGATGTTTGGTTCTAACATACTGAGGTACTGAATGATAGACACATATGAAGACATTTTTATATAACCATGAAATTAAAGGCATTCCAGCAAGCAAACCCTAACCAAGTATTGCGGAGAAACAAGGATAAATGAAACATTCCTCACTTGACATTCAGTTAAAAATATTCTTGACTTCAAAGTTTTGCTGATTATTAAAGTGAATGACAGCAAAACCAGGGCTCATCTTGTTTGTAAAGAAAGTGTTGATTGTCAAGGGGGTATCTTTTGATACCTTTGATACCAGAAATGGAAAACTTCCACCACAAATATTAAGCTATGGCACTGAAAACCAATAACGTATTTGAATTAGAGTGATATAACCTACCACTTGAAAATACGGCTGAGTAAAAAAGCCATGTACGTTATCATGGTAAAAACTGGATTACTGTTAGAAAAATAAAAGTGGAAAAATCGTGATCAATATTAACATTTTCATACATGGAAAATGTATAAATGTATAAGCTTCTCAGTCTATAGACTTTGTTTACATAAATTTAGTATTTACACAGTACTTTCTAGGAAACAAATGTAATTAAAATCTTTCTAAATTCTTTGGGTTAGACAAAGGCCATCAGAATTAGCTGATTATAAAACATCATGTTATTATTTACACTGATTCATATCTAATCATGTAAATCCAAATAATTTTAATAACTTTTTTTAAAAAGCAAATGTACATTAAACTTTGTGGGTGTACAGAGAGATCTAATTTTTCTGACAACTTTTTAAATAGCTTTCTTGAATCAGAAGAATGGAAACTAAATACTCAAAAACTCTCAAACATACACAACAATAAAGGTTTCCTTCTTCACTAGGAACTTACCACAGCTTGGCCCTTTAATTTCAAGAGTCACCCCAGCTAAATCCCTGGTTACAAACAGTGAGAATATTTCTGGTAAAATAACTGAAACTAAATTAGATTCCCTTAAGCTAATACTGAAAGCAGGCAGGGAGAAAAAAATCATATGCAGTCTTTTCAGTCACTTTCTTAGAGGAGATTCAAATGTCACAACAGGCAAAGTATTTCTCTGGTCAGAACAACAGACACTTATTAATAACCCACATGCATTCTCTAGCCTGCTCTGCAAAAAATCAACAAAGCAAAAAATGAAAATATCTTATTTACACACATGTTGCCTTGTTCTCAAGAAAAATTAAAAAATCTAAGCAATCAAAACTAACATCAGAAAGAGAAACCGATGCAAAAAGGATAAAGTCACCTGCTCTAAATAAGAAATATATGAGAAATTCATTCTATAAAATAGATTTAGCCTACACTGCCAAAACAAATTTGTAAGAAATTTGTGTGTGTTTTTAAACATGTATTTATTATTTACAAGGGCAGTTGATTTTCTACTAGGGAAAACATGTCTTCTAACTTCATCTAATTAAGTAAAAATTAGTTAGAAACTTAGTGGAAAGAAACTATATCACTTTCAGTAGTTTTTCTGTCAGCCTTAAAATTATTGTTCTGGTTATTCTAAATATACTAACATTAAAGCAAATAAAAGGTAAAAATGATCAATTTCTAGAAAACAGCATTTCCTTTTTTAGTCTTTTTGCTTGTTAACAAAGCCCTTTTTGCACTCTGTTTTCACTGCGAGAAGGGCAGCAATACCTGCCTAACTCTCCTGCCATAGCTACCACATGGTTGTTTTAATGGCAGATGCTGAAAACTGACAGAGGAAATGTTACACTTTTAAATCTTCACGTTTGTGAAGTCCTTGTCTATAAGACAGGTAACAGTCTAGTTTTCTTCTTCATATGTAACCATTAGAAAGTAATACAGAGAATAACCACTGTAATTTGGATTTAAAAAGGCCCTAACACTGTCAACAGGGAGCACAAGGAGCAATGCACCTTCTCTGCTGTCATAACAGTTGTGAAAGAAAGGCATCAGGAACCGACAAGCAAGCAGAAACATCCCTTTCTGATTTCAAACTTTCATCTCTATCCACCAGTAGCATGGTAGCAACAGTCCCTACAGGGTTAACAAGGAGGACACGTAGGGTGTGAGGCCCAGAGGAGCACCCTATGGTCCGCATACCAGTCTTCTCATGTAAGGCAGGCAAAAGAAGGACGTTCAACACTTCCCACATCAACCTCCAACCACCTGTTCTTCACCTGGAATATACCGTTCAGAAGACTTCAGTAACAGCAAAGCTCCCACAACTCTTAAGAAACTGCAGCTGGCCCTCACATAGAAAGAAGATGTCTCCCCATACAGACATTTGAATATTTGTAGCTGAGCAAGGGATCACATTATGTTTTGTCTGCTAAGTCAGAGAAGGTCAGTAACATTATATATCAACTCTCTGCATACAAATCAAGTTCTCTAAATCTTTATTTGACCTCAGAGAAACTAGACTGAAGAAAGAACATGAAAAAAAATTATCCAAACATTCCCAGTTACAGTACCATTTTCATAAATAGAAATTTTAAGGTCTTCCAATACATGTAATATTTGAGTCCTCAAACTATTCTTCCTACCGTTTCTGTAACACAGGTACAACAAATAATCCAGTAGTTCCAATTGTGCTGGAGTTACAAGTAAACTAGTTTTCTTTTTTCTGTATTTTCTTGCATTTGCTTTATTAAAACCATGGAGCCATGTGTTCAGTTCATCTACCAGGACTACTCAAATGACTTCAAATGATTTTGAGTCTTTACAAGTCTTTACACTTGATATGCAAAATGTATATAAAGTTAGGATCTATTTTATCACATTTATTCCAAAGAAGTAAGCTTTCATACATATCAGTAAAACTCTCTACCTTTTATGTTAAAGAAGAAATTCTAGACCCCATAGATGTGTGTGAAGTTCAAGGGAAATCAGACTTGAAAAACCTGCCATCATCCAGAATTGAAAAGGCAGTGACATTAAGAGCTATAGAAAGGCTTGAAAAGATTTAAAAAGACAAAACTGAACATTATGAAAAAGACCAAAAGCATAAAATGCTCAAGAATGTGCTTTTAGCATGGGCTTCAGTATGAAAAAGGGGTATTCTTGTTTTAAAGATCACAAGTATTTCCTCTTACAGTTCATCTTCTGTCACAGAACAATACACCAGAATTTCATCTTTCATCAAAAATTAAGTCCCATAATGTTGGACTATAGCTCAGCAGGTATTTAATTCCTCTCCTTCTTGTAATCACACACTAAAATCAACAGGCAACAAGGAAGCTAAATAGCAGTGAAGAGACTAAATTTGTAGCATGAATTTGATATGTGTGCTCTGCACACATTTGCCAGAATGACAGCTCTGAATAGTGTCTTTTCTCTTCCTGCCTCTTTCCATTTTTATTACTGGTAATTTCTGATTTCATTATTTGGCTGGAACAGAGACTGGACAGGACCTCTCAAGTCTGAATTGCTATTACAGGTTTGACTGCTCTTATTAAGAGATTGATTGTCATCAGCAGAGTAGCGATGCTCTGGACCATTCTCATTTTCAACATAAATATACCAAAAAGTTGCATAAACTAAAAGAGAATGTTTTATCTTCCCAGTTCACGTAGAGAAAGCAATCACCCATCCCTGCTTGCAGCTGACTCTTGAAGATTTGCCCATTGAGCACTTCTAACTAGGTTACAATGAATGGTTCAAAAAGATGGGAAGCAAACACTAGTGTTGGGTTTGCAGAGGGAACAGGAATAGCTGGAAACAGTTTTTTGGCCAAAAACCCCTGCCACACAACTTAAGCTTTCTCTTCCACAGAGATTCTTACACTGCACTTTGCATCACAGACTCAAAACAACCTAATGAACAGAGCAGTAGTACAGACCTGTGGAAATTATGAAGAAAAGCTGTTCTAACTGGCTTCAAGCTTAGTCTCTTCTCTAGCACATGGGAAGAAGCAAGCTCAGACAGGGACTGTGTGCGATCTCAGTGATCAAAGCCTAAAATACGTGGCCATACTGCTAGGACAGCACATAAAAGTAATTGTTGAAAATACTAATCCAACATAAAATTTGTTGATTATTTTCAGTTATGAGTCATAGTTTGTGTCTTTGCAAGGGGCAGAAAGTGAGGAAAAAGAAGTGTATTACTTAGCAATAAAATAAATTGATATTGTCATGGAATTTAATGGCTGCTACTGCAAAATACAGAAGTAGCTATAAGAGAATTTGATGCCATTGTGCAGCAGAATACAAATTACTTCAGCTATGTTTCAAACTATTTGTACGAAAAACTCCAATTCATAATTCACTTGCAAGACCTTCAAACCACATATGTGCATTACCATACTCTGACTGGTTTATTTATGAAAAGACATCATCATTCACATCAAAATATTTTCTAGTCAAAAAGCTGGAAGATCGCTGCATAAAAGCAAAACAAAAAGCACTACCACCACCACCACACACAGACTTGTGTATAACCAGCATACAAACAGACTTCAGCTTCTCTTTTTATGTTGCTCCAAGCAGGTTCATACAAAATCAAACCACTAAAATAGAAAAGGTAACTGCATCCCCCATCATATAGAAAACACATTAGAAATTGACAGGCATTTTGACTTTTTGAAATCTTTTTCAATTGAGACTACTATGAAGAAAACAGAAACATCTCTTTCAGAAAAAATCACCACTACTTTGTTCCTATGTACAAATAAGCAAATACTGTGTACAAGAAAGATGTTAATGATGGTAATAATAACATAAAAAGGGACAAAGATGAGAATTTAGATGAAAAAATACTGGCTTATCTTTAGTCACAGTAATTCTGAGAAGATTGTGGGGAAAACCAGAGAAAGAGAAAAGAGGAGTTTAGCAATAATTAACTGAAACGTGGTTTATACTTGTCCATAGACAGAGAGCACAAACGAAAAGAAAGAGGTCATGGAATTAAAACAGTTGAATTGTGTTGGGTTTTTAATAACCACATTTGACCTTGATTATCTGACCACTGCTGTTACCTGAGTAGTTGAAAATTTTGTTGAAAATAAGTTTACCATAGGTACATAACAACTGAAATATTTGACCTTGCTAAAACAATCAAACCAACCAACCAACCAACCCATCAACCCACCAAACATATCGTTAATGATCAGTAGAGCTGGAATGCAGTTATGTTCCTATCACTGACAATGACTCTTGACATTCAATAATTTTTAATTAAGACACGTGTACTTACTGAATACTATAGGGTTCACTTATATGCCTAAAAGTTAATTTTTTTGCTGAATCAGGACCTTACATAACTAGTTTATTTTTACCAGATGCATATCAAAGAGCATAATATTAGAGACATTTTTGAATTTCAATGTTGACTGCTTGGCTTCCCTGATTTAAAAATTTCCAGACTTCATGGTTTATTTATACAAAAATCGCAAAGACAGGCATATCCTTTGTTTGATTAAAAGGAAGGAATTAGGTAATAGAATAAAACTTGTTTAAATTTTCTGACACAATACACTGTGCTAGAATGAGAGATTCATTTTTCTTTCAGCTATTAATTTGCATTGCTTGTACATCAGCTTGTCTGATAGAGGCAATATTTTGTAACTGCTAGAGAACTGGGAAACAAACTGAAAGTGAATAAAAATGAGTTCTGTTTCCTGATTGTTAGTGTCTTTCTGCGTAATTTTCAATAAATGTGAATGCCATGCCTCAACTTCCTCATTATAAAAAACCCCAGTGGAATTAATTTTAGACGTCACCATCTACCCAAATGTGACTGTCTGTCAAAAGATCAAGTTGTGAAATTGAGCTTTAGTAACCACCAATACAGAATGTGGGTAGCTCATATCTTGGACCTAATTATAATACTTTTTTTGTTTCATGTCAGCAAAGCTGTCAGCTTAGACTACCAGTTCAATAACACAGTTTCACATGCCGCATGTGCCTAGGCAACTAGAGTGAAATGGGGACCTGCTGTCTGTTTTGGGCCTACTCGTCTAAGGAAATGGATCTTCACTGATCCAGTCACTTGTTTCTGGGGTTGTTCTCCAAACCTCAAAGACAGCAGTTTTCAACAAGCTTCACACACATCCTCAACTGGGTGGAGGAGGGAGCCCTTGTCAGGTTCCCTCAATGACAGAAAGGCTGAAACAGTTGTGTAACCACACTTGTGGTTTTACTTCACCGAATCAAAGAAGAATTCAGGATGGAAGGGACACCTGCAGATCATCCAGGGTCAACTCCGCACTCTAAGTAGGACCTTCTAGATGAGGTAGCTCAGGTCCGTGTACAGTCAATTTTGAGCATTGCCACGGACAAAGATTCAAAAATCTCTCTGGGAACCTGTTCCAGTCTCTGATCATTCTCATGGTAAAAAATAAATTTCTTTATATCTAACCATGTTGTGACTTACATCCACCGCCTCTTGTCCTACCATTGTACACCTCAGGCTGGAGAGCCTGGCTTTACCTTCTCTACACTTCCTGTTAGGTTTTTCCAATTTTATAATTCCAGAAAACAAGAGTTTTAGTTAGTAGCAGCTGCAATAGGAATGACTTTCTAATTTAAAAAAATTAAAAATGGCTGTGTTATACTTCTCTGAAAATGATGACAACTGTGAGGTAACAAAAAGGAATGCTATTCCAGGCTTTCTTCATTTCAATTCATGGCCATGGTTTGGTAAAAAAGCTCTCTCCATCTCTTGCAAGTTCAGTATAACTATATTATATAGAAAGAACAAAAAAGGTACCTCTCCTTTCCTTGTTATTCCCCTGTAATTGGAAAGAAAGGAAAACATAGTGATGTTTTAAATTCTGGTTTATTTTCTTTTAAATGATTTTGAAAATGTGTGTCACTTTTACTGAACTATTTTCCCAAGGGCAGCAAAGTCTCAGTTTGTAAGTACCTAGGTATTAAAAGATTTTTCAGTGGCAAGCAGCTCCTTGACAGACAAAGGCACAAAGATGAATGACTGGAAACTGAACCTAAGCAAAGTCTGACTGGAAATATTTTCAGAGTGAGTGCAATTAATCAATGGAACACCTCACTTAAGGGTATGCTGGATTCTCTGTAGAATATTTTAAATCAAAAATGGATGTCTTTTACAAAGATATGGTCTAGCTTAGCCATAAATTACTAGGCTCTACAATGATGTACACTAAATGAAAAATTTTGGCTTGAGTTTTAATTGGATGTCAAACTAAATGTCGTAGTTGCTTCTTCTGACCTGAAGATTTTGGACTGTGCAAATAAATTATTTTCAACATCTACAGAACAGTAGTTTCAACAAAAATTTTTAAGGCCCAGAGTAAGACTGTGGAAGGCCTCACATAAGCTCCGCGTAATAACTGCACCCATATAGTCTCATGTCCCAGCCCTGTGGACATTCGGTGTTCTGGTTGCAAGATGACTCTTCAGGCTTCTAAAGACGCAGGAGCAAAAAGGAAAGAAGTGAAATAGCTCTTCAGGGACCAATATTTACCAGGCACAGATAATAGCAGAAGGCATTATTCTCTCCTCCTCAGTACTTTCTGCTGCTCCTGCCACAGAAAGGGGACAAGGATCTGCTGCATGCTTGCAGTTCTGTCAGGCTGTGTGAACAACAGTCAGCAATGCAAAGAGCGAGCTGATCTGCCTAGTACAACAGTTGGTGCTGAGGACCCAGTGTCCACCACATCATACAGACTAGCTTTAAACTGGTCCTGTGCTGAGCACCAATTTATTAAAGAAGAAGAGTTAGTTGTGTTCCTGAAGCACACGTGGCTCTTGGTTCTTCTGTGTGGAAGCTAGGTCATGCACTCAAACACCACCCCTTGGTGAGAACAAAAGCATGGTAAAGTGGGTGCAATAGTAGGTTTTGTTTCCAAACCACACTCCAGATCTGAACTAAAATGCTAATGTATGTATTGCCTTAGGGTCCAAGCCAACTGGGCCCATAAACAGTTGAAAAGCACAAGGACAATTTTCTTGAGAGGGTACTTCCATGTCTTCATAGCTGCAAAAGAATGTTACATCTCTGATATCTTGGAGCACAGTGACAAACTTTTCTTCACAGTACAAGAGCTAGAAAATTACTAATGATAAAACTGGAGTCTATCTTTTCAATGTGATTTAAGGAACTGATGTTGAAACATTTAATAATATTGTTTCTGTTTTAATTTAAGAGCAAAGTAAAATCCAGATTTATATAATTCCTTCCTCTCCCTGCAAACAAATGTGATTTGGAACACTATTTCCTTCCTATCTTCCCCCAGAAAACAGATTCACATGAACATGTTTTCCAGTTGAAAATGAAAAATATTCTGTTTCCTGAAAAGGCCAAATATTGTCTCTTTACTGAGAGACAGTATTTGCCTGCCTCTAGACTGTCCTCAAAAATCAGGACAGAGTCATTCAATTTTTTCATTGTGGATATCTGACCAAAAAAATTCTACCAAATTATTAAAAGATCTGAGCAACGAACTTAGTCATGTTTTTTTGGTGGGGTTTTTTTTTGCAATTACTTTATCTTGTGTACAAAGAACTGTTAATGTCCACTGCACTACAATTTCACTTCATGCAATTTCCAGATTAACAATTTCCTTCCAATACTTTTTGCTCAGTTTAAGACAGTAAGTAACTTTCTTTGTTATCTAAGGAAGGTTTTCTGTTTATTTTCTTTTAAAGGCTATGTTCCGTGCTTTCATAATATAAATTATAACCATTCAATTTTCCTGTAAAGACATCTGTGTTCAGCTGACTTGTAGATAAGGCTGGACCGAATAATTTTGAGGATCTAGGATGACCTCATATGCATGACATGCTAAAGGACTGCCCTGAATTGCATTTCTTTTAACCTACAGCATAGCTTTAGAAAAATATTTGCTCTTGACTTTCTAGTAAGGCGGAATCGAATGAAAGCTTCATTAAATTGTTCTATTAAATATCTCTGCTGTTAAAAATGTTTACATTTTTTCTACCCTGATTTTGTCTAGTTTCCACTTTGAATATTCTTGATATTTTTCTTTGCAGTCTGAAGTGGTTATCAAAAGTTTTTATGTAGTCCAGGTAACAAAATTTCACCATCAGCTGTCTGGGGGTCTGAAGAGAATTGTGGAACCTCTCCCTATAAGGAGATCTTTTTACTGCATTTTAGCTATTTGCATAGCTGTTGTCTGAAAACTTTGTAATTTATTGATATCTTCTGATATGGGCACCAGAACTGGACACAAAATCTCTTTTAAAAATTACCCTATTTATCTACCTATCCAACCAAGAATCCTGTTTTGTTGAGTGCAGCACCACACTGTGATGACAGGGTAATTGTCTACCAAGATTATAGTTCTTTTCAGGATCACTGCTTTCCAGAACAGATGAGTATGATCCAGAAGAGAGGAGCATGAAATGTATTAAGATATGCTGTTCCCTCACTAAGCAGGATCACTCTGTCCTAGTGACTTGTTTTCATTACTTACAATTCCCTAACCTTTGCAAGGCAAATACCTTACTATTTAGAAACTAACTCACTCAAGTAATAAAAATCTATCATTTTTTTCTCAACAGAAATAATAGTTTCATCAAAGCAAGACAAGTTTGGTGGGAAGTAGTTTTTCATAAATCCATATGGGTCATTCTTTTCTTCCCTCTGCTCATTTTTAGCCAAATTAGTTCCATTTTGTAGGACTCGCTTCAGCCTACATCAACTCAAACTATCCTTTACAGTCTTTTAACTTACTGGTGCAGTGTTAGCTTCCTTCCAGTTCCTTTGAAGTTCTTCAATGGTCCAAGACATTAAAATTCATGACAAACAGTAACAAGGTTCTTTGACCAATTTGTCAGAAGACTGAAAACAAAATTATTTAGAACAATTAGTTTTAAAATACCTAACCATCATCCTCACAGGTTACTGTGGAAAAGCTTACAGCATTTGCTTTGTCATCTGTTCCCCCAAAACAGACACAGAAAGTACAAGAATATTAAATCAACACTTCTACCATTTATACATTGTTACTGACAATATTATTTCCTCCTAACAATGAACGAGTATCATTATTAAATTTCCTTTGGGTCCAAATATACTTAAACATGTCTTATTGCTATTCTCCTTTTTACCATCCTGGAATCACAGAACAATTTAAGTGGGGAGGGACCTTCAGAGGTTGCCTAGAAGAAATCTCCACCCAGAGCAGCGCTAATCACATGAGATTGCTCAGGACCTTGTTACTTTCCAAATGTTTCTACCTTCTGATTTCCATCAGTTGCTATCACTTTCGCCTTTTTTTAATTTTGTTTTCATTAAATGCCAGACAGTAAGCCAACTAGTTTTTATTTTATTTTCTTTTTTTTCTAACTAAAAAAAAAAAATCTACATCTACACCTACAGGGCAGCCTGTAGATGTCTGTATATGGAGTAATATTATTAAACAATTCACAATTATAAACTGTGTTAATTTAAACATAAACCTCTATATTCAATAGTCCTTTTTTGTTGTTGTTCCGGAAGGTGATGTTTCCAAAATATTTTATCCAGACTGTAGCTTCTATCATACATCTTTATTTTTCCCTTTATATGCCATAAACATCCTGAGTTCATCATCTTGTTTTCTAGTGTGATCTGAAGGTCCTCTACAAACATGAGGAAATAACTTTATACTGATTACTTGCTCCATATTTCTCTAATCTGACAGCAATCCCTTAAATATTCCTTTTCTTTCAAGAGGTCACTAACACAGCAAGAAGAAATGATATTTTTGAGTGCTCTCTCTTGACTTTTGCCCACTTGATCTTTCTTAAAGAGGCAGTGACTGTTGAATTTAACACTCAATCATGTCAATCTTTCCAGCAGGATTCAGTAATACGTAAGGTTGAATTTATGTTTATAGATGAGCAATTATAGATCTTCTCATTTGAAACTCAAGTACATAAAGAATGTCTTGACCATTGATATTTTGACCAACACTGCAAAATATCATCATTTTGCATTAAATAGGTTCACTTTCTCATTTCCCTGTATTCTTTTTCACTTTCAGTGCAGTGATCTTCTGACCATCTTAGTCAACCTATCTCCCCCAGAGTTTCCATCCTTGTTTTAGAGAAGAGGAAGCCATACAATTTATTCAGTCTCTATTCAGGATAGAAGGCTGACACTGTTTCATTACACTATTTCTATACATTTCTGCCTGCTCTATTCTTTGGCTTTTGGGCTTGACAAGACTTTTGGAAACATCTTTTAAATGTTACTGCCTGTCATATTTTTTGATTGTTAGGGTTGTTTCATAACTAACAGAGAGGGCCAAGAATTTTGCTTCGAGAACAATAGCTTTAACAGTTTAGTAACCACCAAATGTCATTATGGTAAGTGATGTTGTAAGTTCTGTTTATCTGAACATAAACACTATTATTGCAGGTTTTGCAAAAGTGCTTATTATCAGCTGGGAAGCAGTGTGTTTTCAGTACTGTGCACAGTTTCCGGAAAGCAATTTTTCCTTATTTGAGAATAATTTTAAGGCTACATAAGCCCACATCACACACTGCACAACTTTTAATATTAATGTCTACCTGCCACAGGGAGTTTTCTGAAATCCATTTACTTTGACAACTTTTCTGTCCTCTTGTCAGTATACTCAGCAAGAAGTTATACCCTCCACATCCAGCCACAGAAGGCCACATTTGTATCCAGAAATGATCATACGCAACTGAGACACTTTCCATATGTCCCAAAAGCAGATAGTAAAATAAGCAATGCTAAATGCCTGTTTTAATTTCACACTTCTTTGTAGTGTAAATCATTAGTTCGAATACTTGATAGGAGTTGTATTTAACTGCTGGTAAAGCACTATCATTTCCACAGTTCCAGAAAAGTATTAAAAGTGACTTCAAAACAGATACTTTGCTTTCTTGAAAGCCATTGCCGTTGCAGGAGTTCTCTGCTGGAACTACTTCAGGAGTTATCTAGAAAATGGCACCAGATTAAAGGTTTCATGGATCTGATGGCAGGACAAAGAAAAAGTAATGCATGATCTATTACAGAAAATAAAATTCATTACTGCAGAAAAGCTCTGTATAAAGACTGACGTTATCCCTAGTTTAGATATTATTCACCTCTCCCCAAAACAATCACTACAAAAATCATTACCTGCTCTACAGAAAAAATATATATGTATATATCTAAATTGTAGCACTATGATAAAATAATTCAGTTGTTTGTGTGTGAAAAACAAGGAAACAGATCACCTTGCAAAGATTCTGCTATCGTCTAAAAATACGTGAACCCAGAACTAAAAGTGTTGATGCTCTGGAAATTGCTAATAATGCCAACATCTTCAGAATTATAATGTGTGAAAGATAAACCATCTTTAGTGTTCTAAACGTAACAGGAACCACCATGGCTCAGCAATTTCAGAATCACAGGATCACAGAAGAGCAGTGAGCTCTCGGGATCGAATAGTCTGACCTCCTGTTCAAAGGAGGGTCAAACCAATGTTATTTGTGTTATTAAGATCTTTGTTTTTCAGAAATACTTATTTGTGCATGGAGTCATATTCAATTCAACTCAGAGGTTATAGCTCTCCATTTCACTGTTATTGCTTTTAAGGCATGAAAGAGGATTTGGAAAAAAACAGTAACAATAAATGCATATTGAATTAAACCAGATTAAAATAAAATCTGCTCATCATTTTCAGTTGATAAGGTAATGTGTAGTGATTTCAGCCTATCAGTGTAATTTCACTTCAATTGTTTTAGTCTACAGTAGAAAAATCAAAATGAAATCTGGGGGCTGCATTCACAGAATCACAGAACAGCTTAGGTAGGAAGGCACCTCAGCACATTGTCTAATCCAACCTCCCTGCTCAAAGCAAGGTCTACTTGAGCAGGTTGCTCAAGGCCCTGTCCAGTCATGTTTGTGAATATCTCCAGGAATGGACTTTCCGCAATTTCTCTAGGTTTGGTCAACCCTACAATGACATGGAATTTCATGCATTTCAGTTTGTGCCCATTTCCTCCTGTCATTTCACTGAGCACCACTGAGAAGAGGCCAACTCTGTCTTCTTCACTCACCCCCATCAGGTATTTATACACATTGACATGATCCCCCCAAGCCTTCTCTTCTCTGGGCTAAACAGTCACAGCTCTCTCAGCCTCTCTTCGTATGGCAGACACCTCAATCCATTCATCGTTTTATGAGGCCACCATTGGACTCATACCAACGTGCCCATGTCTCTCTTGTACCAGGGAGCCCGGATCTGGACACACCAACACACTACTCCAGACGTGCTGTCACCAGGGCTGAGAAGAGGGAAAGGACCACCTCCCTCAACCTGCTGGTTACAGTCTGCCCAGTGTGGTCAGGCCCAGAGTACCAAATATCTCCAAGGATGGAGACTCCATACCACGCCTGGAAAACCTGTTCCAATGTTTGACCACTCCCATGTTAAAGAAAATTTTCTTGCCTATCTAGTCAGAAGTTCCTTTGTTCCAATATTAAAGTACCCAGAGTAGGAAACACATTTATGCTAAAACCAGAGAATATATTTAAAACAGGAACCCATTTGTGCACTACAAATATAGCTCCCATTTTTATGGCTCCAGATATTTCAAGTATATTTCTAAAGAAAAACTAAACTTAGGGTCAAATAGACATAAGGCAACCACTGCATAAGGTTTGTAACCTCCAACCACAATACTAAGGTATTTCTCTGTGAAGGAAGAACATTTTCAAAACTGTTTTATGCAGAAAATTATTAAGAATTTACACTTTCATCCAAGAGAAAGCTATATAGACTAATAAAAACACAGAATTAGAAACACTGCCAGATACCAGTATTTAATTTTGCTCAATTTCATCAAATTATACCTATTTGAATAAAAACTTCAATATTTTTAGCTCTGATCTGCATGTTCTATCATACTTCTACAATGCAGAATTTTATACTTTTTATCATCAAAGAAAACAGAGAGATACTGCCATGGAAATCATTCTGGAGGTTCATAAATATTTATTTTATACATAATTAAAGTAATGCATAGGATCTAGGAATCAGCACACAAAGATAACTATCTTCAAAATATGGAGATACTTAGTCTCTGAATTTGCTTGAAGAAAGCTTAGAGAACATTAAAATTAAATTCTTTTTTTTAATGTCTAGGTTTTTAAATATTAAAGCTTGTATTTCTAGATTGTGTACAGAACAAAAAGACCTAGAAGATTACAGGCTTTTGTACATGTAGAGTACTTTCATATAAGATGTCATGACTCCCTTAGCCACAATTTTTACTAAGATAAGGAATGTTGTGATCTATGTGTTAAGGTGGTGAAGAATCACTATAATGATTGTGTAAATTCCAAAGAGCGAGTGTAATCAATACCCAAATTATATATTCTTTCCCTTTGAGTACTTTTTGAAAGTTATCTACTCATTTATAGATAAACTGAAGGTTTCCCTTACTTCATAAAAAAAATTTCCAATGACTTGTTCCTGTAAGACAGATAATTTGAGTGCCCTATCCTGAAATGACTGCAAAGAATTGACAATATTCTACATGAACATAAGTTCAGACATACCAAATGTCATATTCTACATTTAATAAAAATTAAAGCTGACAAGATCAGTCATACACTCTTTAAATTATATCTTCAGGAGAACAGGAGATGAATTGTTCCTCTATACTTACCTAAAATCTTTTAAAATGAGCCCCAAGCTATAATCAATAAACGAACTATTTTCTGGTTCTATCCTTACCATGTGTTTATATTGTACAACGTAACTTCAGCTAGCATAGCAAATACAAACTCAGTTATAAATTAAATTAAGTATCCCAGTACCCACAAGTTAAATACTGCAGAACACAACTTGTGGGAGCTGGATCCCAGAAGAGGACCCTGGACTCTGTGCGCATTCAACTTCCTTATAACATGAACTGGAAATGATGGTGGTGCAAAAGCACAGCCGAAAACAAGCCATATACCAAACAGGGCATATCTAGCTGATGGGAATAATCCCTCTCTCTGCAAAGACCAGGCACATCAGTCAAGGTAGCAGATCCCTACACCCATCCATGCATCAAAACCTGTTCTGCCAAAGTAGCTGGCTACAGGTCATTATTTTTAGCTGCCAGAGCATAGGAGCACTCCTAATTTAGAGACAGTACAACAGTGTAAGTCTTGTCCGGGAGAAAGGAAATATAGATGGGGTGCCACCCTCAGCTTGAGGCAGTGGAGCTGTCTTTACCATCACTCTAAGCTCAGGGTGCCAATTACCCTGTCCAGTCTTCTCTTACCTCGTGTCAGTGGTGTCCCACTGCACAGCAAAGTACTTAAAAGGTTCGTGTGACCAGAAAAACAGAGCATGTGTGGGACTGTGACTCTGTAACCTCCAGGTTATGGCACTCAGATGTGATTGTGACTGTCTTAGGGGAGAACTGTAAACCTTCAAATTTCTGAGCGCGTGTTCTGACTGTATTACTTTAACAGTCATAAGCAATAACATCTCCTTTACTATCTTATACACTGGAAACATCTTAAAGAAAAACACTATATTTTGTTAAGGTCTATTTCTGCTGCTAAGTGACAGCAACCTGCATTGACTAAAAGCAGGTCTAGGTACAATGCACAAAAGCAAATTCATACATATCCAACACCTGGAGCCATCTGAAACAAAAAGGGAGCTGCCTTGTACATTTAGGCATTCCTAAAATCAGGCAGAATCTCCATGAAGGGGGATTTTTTTTTCAATCAGTGTGTTGGTCTTCAATGTATCATACTGGTTTAAAACCTCAGCAGAGGCATACAACTTTCTCTGTACTAAGCCCATAAAGTTGTTACAATAACTTTGAAGAGATTTCTCCAGATGACTATTAGACTGCAGAGCAGGAAAAAGGATTTAGCTAATAACTTTTCATTTTGTTCATTACAGCCACTTCCACAGCAGCCAATTGTGATGTTAAAATTAGAACTGCAATTTCATATATGGTGATTAAACATAGCAATCAGTTGCAGCATGATGACAGACATGGTTTCAGAAATACCTGGCAAACACACATACTCTTGAGAGCATCAATGCGTTTTCAGAGTAATGGAATACAAAGTTAGGCTCTTAAGCTCACTGTACAGCACACAGGGAGAGTTAAGCGCCTCAGGATGGGACTCAAACACATCAGGCATGCTAGGCATGGAGGTGGCTAGAGCTAGAGCAATGAGCCATTCCAAGCAGAGGAGTGCACCTGAAATCCCACCCTCCGCAAGGCTTAGGCAGCAGATTTTGTAACTCCATGCTCTTGGGGACCAAAGCATGCTCTGAAAATGCGCACGCTTCATTCTTTTTCACTCTCTTTTTTCACTCAGGTAAACTTGAAAGGTGGGCGTGCTTATTATCCCATACAAATATTGGGCAGAGCACCCAAAGAGCAGTGGGAACCCACCCCTTCTCTTCAGTGACATAGGCACTCACACAGAGCTTAGTTGTGTCAGTAATCACCAGACAAGAAGCTGAGACAGTACCACTTCCAATCCCTAAATACTAATTTCGCTAGGGTAAGCACAGAGCTAGGACCACCTGAGAGGACAGTCATCTTATCTAGGGAGATGAAGCAATAACGTTATACTTGAGGGTGAGGTTTGCTTTCTGGCACCACACATCTTATAAATTCATCTTTTGGGGAACATGTTCAGGTAGGATTTATATAGTCTCTGGACAAGCAGCTAAGAATTCCAAAGTAGCACTCTCAATCCACATATTCTCAGTGAATCATTAGATTCACTGCACAGTGCCCTCTCCCCTTTGCAACTACGCCAAGAATGTCATATTCTGTGTGAATTCATTTGTGACTGGAGACACAAGCTGTCTTTGCAAGGCGATTATAATACTATAATAATCTGTCTGTAAAACGGTGGAATATTGGGCAACAACATTTAAAGTTTCATTTTCCTGGTTCACATAACCAGTTAGACCATCGAACTAACTATGAAATTACACCCTGTTGGTTCATCTGCAGTAATAAATGTGAACTTCTGGACATAAAAATAAATGCCTAATGTTCAAATGAGCAGTCTGCAAGCCATGACTAACTGGTGATGTGTTGCCTTTAAGTCCTCCTAGCACTGCTTGTGGCAATGGAAAATTGAAATGTTAAGAATGAAGTTAGCAGAAAGAGCAAACCACAGAATTATTTGTATAAAGATTATTACTCAGTTTTGTTGTCTTCTATTTTAATGATTTAAATTTAAAAAAGAAAAAAAAATTTTAAAAACCCACAACAGCCAAACCCCTTCTTTTAAAGCAATGTAAATAGTGGAATCATAAATTTCTTACTGTGGTCTAGCCATTAGGCAGTGAATTTTGTATAATATACAGCACAATATAATTTGTCTTCTATTTTAATGATTTAAATTTAAAAAAGAAAAAAAAAATTAAAATACCCACAACAGCCAAACCCCTTCTTTTAAAGCAATGTAAATAGTGGAATCATAAATTTCTTACTGTGGTCTAGCCATTAGGCAGTGAATAGGAGAAAAGTCAAGCCAGCACAAGCACATCTGTTATGAGGGAAGATCTGTGTTATCACTGAAGCTATGCCTCATGCAACCTTGTGTACAGTCTATACATAAGGTGACCCTATGATAATTGTAGTTGCAAAAACAGTCTTGATCAATAAAGGTGGATGTGTCAGGCAGAGAAACTCAGGGCCCCATAGTTGCACCTTTCTGCCCTTTGCTCTAAAAAAGGAAAAAGAGAAGAAACAATTTTCTGCATTTTCTTTCTTCTTCCCAAGCCAAAACCAGCATAAAACAGTTTTTCACATTGTCAGAAAAAAACCAGACAAAATCACATTGGTCACAAGAGTCTTCACACTGACTACTCAAAGAACTCATTATCAACATTAATGTTAACATCATTAAGTGATATCAGATTTGGGAACCGTAACATTACTGAATTTTAATATCCAAGACACAAGGATTTGAAAAGGTTGCATGAAATATGCTAGGTAAAAATTGATTCTTAAACTTCTGTCTCTATAGCCAAATTTCTTCCAGACTGGTCTGATTACAGTTTGTAATCTGTAATTCTGACTTCCTGTATCAATATCCACAGATAACATACAGGATCTTTATATAAGAGTAAGCTGTTGGTTCTGATCTTCTCTTTCAGATTTGCAAATCAGAATTTTTTTTTAACTTCTCATAAGCAAGCAGAATAATGAGAAACAGGTGAAGGGCGAAAACAACTGGAGAGCAAAAAGTCACAGGAAAAAAAATTCAAGCAGGCTGCTTATGTAGCCCCCACCAACACGTCAGCCACATTTCTGAATGAGAATTAATCCTGATGCAATGTAAGAGAATGCAGCTACATTTATCTGAAACATAACAGTCGCCCCATCAGCGACAGACTGAGCCATAAGAAGGACTGAAGACAATTTTAGATAATTCTAAATATATGTGTGTGTATACATGTATGTGTAGGTACACACCTGAGACAATCAGCACCTCAGTCTTCATACCTTTCTTTATTATTTGATTTTCCTTTTGTTAATAAGAGCTAAATATATACAGATCTTCCTATTGCTTGCTCAGTCACTCTGTTTTTCTCAGCAGCATTCAGAGCCTTCAAAGGACAATCAATAAAAATCTGCTTACCTAAACAAATCTTTGGATTGATTGTTTAAATTAGAGACATTAGGAAAATAATGTCTTTGATATGAGTATGTCTTTATAGCAAAAAAATCCCACTATTATCAGTGCTGCAAGTCTATCCCACCTCTCCAGAATTGATCTTTTCCTTGCAAGTACAGATATTCTTAAACAGAATAGTGGATCCAGTTTGGGAGTTTGTTTACAAATGCAAAACCCAGCATACAGCTTTTGATTTGTAATTGTAGACTATTTCAAATTGAGACTTGTCATCACTCTTATTTTCAAAAGGGTTATGACAAAGAACTTTCTTGCTCTGTTTTAAAGAACAAATTAAATCTTTCTTTATGTCAGCATGGAAACATTTAATAATGAATACAGTTGTGGCTCCCAAGCACTTCATGTGATACTTCAGACTTCTGAACTGCAGATCTTTCACTCCCCAGCCACATATATTCCTGTTCCCTCATCTGAATATTGAAGGATTTTAACAAACCTTGCAGAAGCTGTGCCACTAATCCTTTTACTTTCAGGAAGCAGACAGACATAATGAATCCACATCCTTCTACATATTGTGCCCTCACTTCAGCTTAATTATAAATAGTCATAGAAGTTTCATAGCTTAGTGTTGTAGCATAATACAAACAAAGCTCATAGTGGTTATACTGCCAATCCTGGTATAGCTTATTAATCAGCTTGTGATAGGCTGTCTATCGGATAACATGAAGTCTAATGGACTTCTGCAAAATAAGGGAAGATGAGGGCTACACTGGGGAAATGCTTTCCTTTAACTCTGAGAATTAGGAGCAGAATGTGTCATAGTTTAACATACAGTTCAGAAATTTCAAGCTACTCATCTCATAAAAATGCATAAAACCAAGGCAAGACAAGAAATCAAAGTAAATTTGGATTTGTAAGTACAGCTAGGAATTACAACACAGAGAGCCAAAAAGAGATTCTGAGAGACTGGAAAGGTGCAACTCTGGAACTATTTTTCTATAAAAAAACTAAGTTTACACTCAGTTACTTAAGCTTTCTATAGCTATGAGTCTTGAATGAGATGAGAAGGTAAAGAAAATACCTCATAACAAGTATATGCTTAAGAGGTGTGTTTTATGTTCCTACTCCCAGTGTAATCCTAGGAGAAACCTTCTTACTCCAACTGTGGATTGTTTCAGCAGCAATTTTGTATGCATTTGTTAGTGCTTTTTCAACAGAGCCTGGAAGCTCTTCAGCTACAGTGATCATATCTATTTTCCTTGACACCAAGATTCTGTTTTCACTATCTGTGATAACTAAGGCTAAAGGAAATAAACGTGTTTTCAAATCACTTTAATTTCAATTAAAACATAACTATCTCTAGTTTTATAGGTCGTATTTTTCTCCAGTTGGGTTAAAACTTAACTGATGCCAGGAGAAACCATGCACCGAGATCTGCAAGTCCCCAGGAACTGCTCTAGAGGTATAAAGTACTGAGAATACCAAGAATTAAGATGGATGCCAGACTGCTCGCAATACTAGATGAATCATATACCAAGAACACTACAGCACACTTGAGAATCAGCCCTTAGAGCAGCTTCTATTATATGAGGATTTGTACTTCAGCACTCACTTTTCTAATGAACACATCAGCAATGTGTTACTTCTTCAATGAAGCATAATTAAGCCTTTTCTGCTTTTAAAGGCCAAAAAATATTTCATTTCAATTTCAAGATTATGTAAAGGTGTTTTCTTTTTTCAACTGCTTGGTTTATGAGTTTGTTCTTCAATCTCTGCCTAGGAGCTGCTGTTGCTGAATTTCTATGAATTACGCTATCCCTCAAAATAAGTAATTAAGTAACTGCTGCCACAGCAGCATTCAGGGGAAAACAGGTTAATTTACCACATTAGACAGCCTTCCTTGTCCTATAATAGGACAGTAACATGAAGAAAAAAATTAAAGTAAGAGAGAATGAAATGAAGAAGTGGATTTAAGACTGTGGGAGTACGAAGCAACAAATTTTATGATATCAATTTTGCCTTGACTTAGTTGTATTTACCTTTTTACTGTGGCCAGGTTTGTATGTTCCAAGGACAGCAACAGCTATGGCATGGGGTGCTCCTTCATATAGGGCCACTCAAGCCAGGGTAGTCAGAGGGATTGGACAGAAAGCAATCCCAGGGCTTTCCAAGATGGCTGTTGAGAAACAGGTCAGCACACTGTCTTGCGGAACAAACTGAACTCTTCCTTTCAGGAACAAAATAAAGCAGTCTCTCTGGCAAACAGTATAATAACCTAAAATAACTACCTCCAGAAATTATAGTTATGGTGAGAATAATCACAAGGACCATACTTGGGGAATCAGTAGTAAAAGAAGCTTGAAACCAACTTTCTAGAATATATGAAATGTTGCAATAGTCACAGAAACACAATACTATGATATCAACATTTTGGATGAAATTAATAATGATTGTCAAGAACCAACCAAAAAGTGACATAGCTATCATACTTTCAGTGAAATAAGATAGTTTTCAATCAATTTAACCTTTAAAGCAGAAACACCAATTAACATCTGGTTTCCCTGAGCTAGCTTTCAAATAAGAAACATAAAAACAAGATTTGTGTAAAGTCAGGCACAAGGAAAAATGCAAAGAGGAGCTCAAAATTCAGTGCTGTAATTGCTATGAAACTACAGTAATGCTCCCTCTTAACAATGGGAGACTTAAAGCCAGTTTTGTGGGTCACAGAGTAATGAAAGAAATGGGATTAAAGAATCAAAGGTGATTCTTTGGGCTGGCAGAAATGTGAATGGAATCAAATACCATCATTAATGGGTGTTTGTATCACACAGGTATATTCCCACAAACTGTATGACATTTCCCAGCGGAAGTCAAGAGGACATATACTGACCAGCTATGGGCTAGAAGGAAATTTAGCAGCACTACTGTCCAGTGTGTTGGACCATACAGAAAACAGACATCACCATACAGAAAACAGACATCAGACAAGGTACTAGAAAATGTTCCATGAAAAAAAAGTCTCAAATCTGAAAAAGAAATCAGTGTATATCACAGTCCTTCTCATCCAGCTTAGTGAAGATGTCAAACCATAAATGATTTCCCAAAGAAACAAATCTTAAGTCTATCTATCATATTGGGATAGTGAGGAGGAGAAAAGCAAGAGATGGCAACCAAACCTACACATTACTTCTCAAAACCACCTCCAGAAAAAGAAGCATCAAACAGTAATAAACCAGCCTGAGGGGACACGAATACCTTTTGTAGCAGTGAAGGAAGCTGTAGCAATAGCTGTAAGGGGCAATACGGAAACATTCTGGTAACTGAGCAACACTCTACCCAGCAGGCCTATACTAGCTGTGGGGCTGCAAAAGCCACACAAGAAAAGACTTCAATCGTCTTTTACAGAAACTACCAAAAGGGGAAAAAAAAACCCACAAAAAACCAAAACCAAACAAGCAACGAGACAGAATACTTTGATAAGAATTACACAGGCAAAAAAACCCAAAACCAAACACACAGCCATTATTTATTCTGATAATATGTTAAGCTGGATATTGTAAACACCTTACCTCATCAATACATTGAGCTAGCCTTAAAACACAGGACTTTGTGTTTGGAAAAACATCAATGTTTGCATGTTATGTGATGGGATTGGGGGGGTTTATTTATTTTATCTTTCTTCAAGAGAACATGCAGACTCAAGGAAGGAGTATATGCAGGAGAGGGAGTACCTGATGTGGTCAGAATTAAACATGTTTTCCCAAACCCAAAGGACACTGCATGGCAAAGTGACACCCTTGCCTTTCCAGTCTGGGTTTGTTCCCTTGACCATCGCTCATTCATTCCGTATTATTGATCCAACACTAAAGAGAAGTGAATGCATGATTATGGAAAATCAGCCAAGAACAAAAATAATAAAAAAGGGGTTTTTTTTATGTCAGAACATGCAGATCATAATAAATATAAATAAATGGAATAAATATACAGGTTCAGTCTTTGACAGCTTTGGCCCAACTCTATAGCCATATTAAAATACCTTTATTCACACTTTATGTAATGAACTGAACTTGCTGAAGTTAGATCAAAGGCAAAAACTAGAGTGTACGCTGTAGTTTCCTGTTTTCTCCAACAGTAGAAATAGAAGACAAACGAGATGAAAAAGAACAGCTATTCATATTTAAATAAAGTAAATACTGGATAGAAGCCAATTTCAAAATAATAGAAAGCTAGGTTAAGCCAACTCATCTCACCTCACTATAAATCAGTTTCATACATTTAAGCAGAAAAGAGAAAGAAGGAAAAAGAAGGTCCTACTAAATCTTGCAGTGCATTTCTTACCATACTTTAGCCTGGAAATTTTCTGAAATTTTCAATTTAAACTTTGTGGACCAAATTTCTGCTATTAGCATCAGTGTAATGCAAATGTCTCCCCTGGGAGAAATAATGCACTGGGAATCAGAGTCAGTTTTTTTATCACCGTGAAAGAACTTTGGCCACTAAATTAATTCTTCTGCCCTAGACTAGTCTCCCCTGGTGCACCACAACATTCATTTCTCTAAGTTTAAGGGGGAACATACAACTAACTTTCCAAGTCTAAGTCTGCTCTACATCGTGCATGTATGCATCCGTCCACACACAGAGAGACACGGTCTAATTAGGAGGTATGGTACTGCTGATCTGCTTCAACTCCCCATGCATTTTCTTCCCCAGCAGCAACCACAGAGCTTCAGGAGGGCCACATCAATAACAGCAGAGCTCCTGCTGGCAGGTTGTATCAAGGGGAGGATCTGCAGAACTAAAAGGTCTGTCTCCCTCCAAATTCACCAGAGGTTCTCTCAAATGAGGAGAAACTTCACATGAAATTCTGCCTGAAGGTCAGTCCTGCTGTGTTTTCTTCCTGTTCAGGAGCTCCCAGGCATTCCTACGGTGAAGTGAGCAAAGCTTCCTCATGTGCTCAACTAACTCCCAAAAGGAAGACCAGAATGTCATCAGGTTTACACCTTATATAAAAAGACCTCAGGAGGTGTTTCTCCTCACACACCTTGCCTGTTAAAAGTACAACACAAGTACAGAAAGTCTACAAAATCCCTCCCATCCCAGGAGATAAAATAGGAAAGCAAAGAAAAAAAAATATTAAAAAAAAAAAGATGATGATGGTGAATTGTGGGCCAAGAAGCTGAAGACTCTCGTTTTGTGGTGCATTGGGTCATATTCCAATGGGAAAAAAACCTGTTCAAGTGGGACCGCCTGCATCTCATAGATAGAGGTAGCTAATCTTCTTAGCCAAAGACTAGTTTAAATGCTCTTTTCATTGCTCAAACTAATAATACATGGAAATTGTGCAGTGAAGGCAAAAGTAGCACAAACTCACTGTGCTGGAACAAATGTGACCAGGAATGTAAAGCAAAAAAAAGGCATTTTTTTCACATGTTTATGTGCCCATGCCAGAGCTCCAGGTAACAAGCATGATGATTTAGAAAAATTCAGATATTAACAATAAGAAATTTGACTCAGTGGCCAGTATAGAAACCTCTGTGATGACTTGCATTACCTTAATTGTTAAAAAGCAGCAGTTATAATCTGCATATAGTTGTTAAGTTCTGTACTAACAAGTATTTTGATGAATAACAGAGCCAGCTAATAAAGTCTGATTTCCTATAAATACATTTGGCCTAAGCTTCTACACACACAAAAGCACCCCCCAGGTCCTATTTCATATCCTTCTGGGCCTCACCCCTCCTCTGCATTTTCTCAACTTACTTTCTGCTTTTTTAGCTCTCTTCTCAATGTAGTCAGTCTCCTCCCCATAAACAGCAGCTGGATAAGGAGCAGCACATCCCATGGTTTGCTCCAAATTATCTCTGTGCTCACGCCACAGCCTCTCCTTTGTTCATGTTCATTTGTCCTCTCTCAGCAGCTCATTTTCACAGAAATCTATAGAAGCTAATAATCTTTGGGGAATCCTTTGGTAAAGTTTGGTTGCAATTGGCCAGTGGTCAGAAATTGTTAGTAAGAACTGACAATGCAATCACATCAGCCTTGTTTCACAAAGAAACTAAGGACTAGAAGCATCATTGATTTTCATCAGTCTTTCTGGTAATTCAGAAATGGGATCTTGAATGCCTATGGATCTCTGGGATAATAAAACAAATCTCAGGGTAAGCTCTTTAATACTCAACTACATTGAGCTAGAGAACTAAAGGAGTTTTCCGTTTCTAACATGTGAATTTGCCCTATATTAACATGGGAGACTTATATTTGCTGGAAATCCAGCCCACAAAACAAGTAATACATCATGATTAGAGTAAATACAATTTTCTTAGAAAACTTTCCAACATGAGATACTGAATCCAAGACAAGGTTTCTTTGTTTTGAATGTTGTTATGATCTAATCACTGGATCACTTGTAGCAGTTGCCTGCCTAGAAGCCAGCAGTTAAGACCAGATTACATTAAATATGTAGAAATAGAAGCTATTCCAAGGAAGCAGTAACATTTATACTTTGTTTCTGGCAGAGGTTTATTTCCAGAGTTAAAGGAAATTGTAAATGAAGCAGGCTGTAAGAGAATGAAAATGGCACAATGAAAGAAAAAGACAAATCTCCAAAATGGAGAAAGAGTTTCCCAAATTAAGAGAGATGACCAGTTTGGTCAACATCCTCATCCTGGTTAAATGTTTATGTCATTATGGCAATGAGGAAAAGTGAGAGATGACAATGGAAAATGGGAGAAACGGCAAGCTATACAAGTTAGACACCTTTGTCACTGTAAGAAATTCACATGGAGAGGAGAACAGCTGATGGATATCCTGAAACAGAAGAGAAAGATTGAATTGCAGATGATCTCCTCTGTTTTGCATTACCTGGATACTAGCAGGTATATAGTATATAAAGCAGGTATATAAACATACTAGAAATGCTTAAGTGTATGAAATGAAAATATGTAACTGGCCTTTTACAGTATATTGTAAGATACTGTTAATGATTCTTCTTCACTCTGTTTAATGGCCTTAAATACACATGGAAAGGGAATGGCAATCAGATGAATCCAGAAGAATTTGACATTGAAATATTCCCCCTACAGCAAAGCAACTGCCTAATATTACACCTCCATGCCTTTACGACCCACTGTCAGATGCATAGAATATTTTTGGCATTTTGTAACCCAAATACCAAAGGTTCAAATAGATTCCACACAACAGACTGGACATCAAAGCCGCATGTGCAGCCTCCAGCCCATGCTCAGACTGTCACTCAACAAAGTAAGGACTACTGGCACACACAGATTACTCACAGGGAAGCTTTTCATTTGAGGAACTAAGGAATGGGTGTCTCCATCTGTCCTAATAAGAATGTGTGTTCAAGAAAACTGTTTGCAGGTTGCATCACACAGAGTACCTCAGTGAAAGTCCTTAAGGATGACATAAGTGTTTGCAGACTAAAACAACTTGCTCTTTCCACAGATACAAAATGCTCCATTAAAAAATCATTAATTTTGTTACAATAAGAGATCAGGAGTTGAAGGCAGACAGTTGAGAACAGAATCTCCCATTCTGTAGCTGATCTTAACTGAAACAAAATTTGTCAAGATGGGGGAGGAAAGGTACCTTCTGCTTAGATATGGTAAAGAAATAAGGCAAGTCACCTTCAGACTGAGACTCTTCTCAAGCTCTGATAATCTTCCCTATTAACCAGTGAAGTAGAAGTCAAAAATACAGTGTCATTATCAACAGCATAGAAGGAGAGCAGAGACTGAAGCTGTCTTGCAAATATTTATTTCCTTTTTTTTTTTCCCCTCTCATCACTACTATAACATTGTCTGAGTAGCAAATGCAACATCATAATTTCCAGCACATTTGTACTTTTGGTCTTATACTTTGTTACATGTTTTTGGAGAGTTTTTACTGGAGAGAATGAGGAAGAAGCAGAAAAGAAAAATTCCCCTGAACAGAGGAAAAGCAGTCGCACAGAAACTTGGAATTCAGTGCTAAAAGGTTTTCAGGAAAAGTTTTGCAGGCAGTCAACCTCACACCATATTTGCTAAGGAAAATAACTTTTCAGTTGTTATATTCTGTTAATCTTGCTTTTCTTCCTTATTCTTCCCAGAACTGTATCATCCTGCATTTCTCATGCATGGAAACAGTCATTACTTTGCTCAGTCACATGACACCTGTGTAAATCAAATCAAATATTCCTGATAGGGTTAAGAGCTCTGTTTTCATGACTGCCTGCACAGGAAAAAAATGATGGAGTCAGACATCCAAATGCATACCCTCTATTCAATAATACAATGTCAGGTTAGTTTTTGTCTATATGCTCTTTTACCTCTTCTCAGCTGCAACATGAAATGACTTCATCGTGATCACAATTCATGTAACTATTTATGTGAGTTTTCTGTGATTCTCTGAGGTGAAATATCAAGTTTTAGAGAGGACAGTCTTGTATTTTATCAGGCTAAATATTATTGCTCCACTTCCGAGAACTACAGATTTCTATCTATTCCTTCTATTCAAGATACGCTTTTAACCAAAGATGTTTATGCCAGTGGATCCAGAGGAATGGAAGGATTCGTACTCCGTTTCCCCACTATCTTGTACATGCTGTCTACGATTTGCAGATACACGTATTGCTGTCACCGTATGACATAACACTTTCACAAACTGTATTTAGAGTGTTTCTGTTCCTCCTATACCATCTCCTAATCCTCGCCACACTTCCCAGCTACGCTGTCATGTGTTCTTTCATCATCCAGTCAATCAATATATAAAAACCCTGACACGAAGTGGAGTTATGCTACGTGAGGATTTGTCTAGTGTCTGCAGGATACTAAGCCCAAGCAGCAGAGAATCCCTTGATGTACTGATATCATTAATAATGTTTAAGACATAGTCTTAACTACAGCTGTAGTGGTTAAATACAAAGAAATAAATGCTGTCTGGTAGCAATGCTTCATATCATTATATAACTTAACACATATATTGACAAATTCAAGCATTTAAAAGCAAATAGAAGCTTTCTAATTGCCTTTCCTTATTGACTGAGCAACTGCATTAACAAATTGATTTTCAGACCTTAGCAGGCAGAACTTGACTGCAAATGAAAAGGATTTAGCACAATGAAATCCAACTCCTTAAAACATCCTACATCATCTGGAAGTTCCATGTGACAAATTCCAAAAAAACAGGGCTCTAGTCACATACTTCATTGTAGACCACGGACTAGGACATTTTTAAGAGAGAGTGTTAAACAATAGTTTCAAGATTTCTGTTTCTTTCTCCATTCTCCCCAGAGATACACTATTATTTTGTTTCCATAGTAGAACTGATGTTTTCCACATCAGAAGAAATCCTGAAGCATAAGAAAAAAAGATCTGATATGACAAGCATTGCAAACACAGTTAACAAGCTACTTTAATTATCCTCCTAAGATTTTCCCATTTGTACTCTGATCATCGTCTTCTTCACAAACTTAATTATGCCTCATTTGTTCATTCTGCACTAATCTCAGTGAGTATTCCAGGTGGAAAAGAGGAGCCTGATTGTAAATGAAACCTCAGATAATTGTTATATTTATTACTTTATCATTTTGCTATAGAATGTTTTGTTTATTTTGATGAAAATTATACAAACTTATCTTTGGGCAATATGAATATTGAATAGGAAGCCAGAGCATTTCCACATCTGAAAAGCAAAACTGGCTGGCTACCTTTCATGAACAGTCATCAAGCCAAAGATCATCACTGGACAGATGACTGAAGAAATTAAGAAAATAATGTTGTTATCATGTGCATTTTAAAGATTAGTATTAATAAATTCTGATTCCTCAGCAGAGGGAACCTTTCCACAAACTTGACCTTTGAGAAAGTCAGAAAGAAGAACAGCTGGGAATAAATGTGCTTTGTCAGTCGAGTACTGAGACACGTACGCAGTTACTACTTACAATTTATGCACTTCCAACACTTTCAAAGTCAATAGGAATTATTGCATTATGACTGAGTAAAGACCCCAGCGTACCATAATTTAAGGACTGATGAGTTGTTTTCTCTCTTTGGATTAGTTGTAGATTTGCTCATCTGCCATGACTGAACTTCATTTTATTTAGGTCACTTTTTCAGATACATAAATTAATTTTATTTAATTAATCTACTGAGACACACAACTGCTGCCCCATACTCACAAGCATTTTGAGCACAATGCCAAGCCTTAAAATCTAGTACTATATAGAAGTAGCTGTACACATAACTTCACTGACCTTCAAAACTGGGATATAGTAACTACACAAAATGTTAAGCTTGGAAAGCATCAAATATTATGTTTCTAAAAAGACAGAGATACAAAATAGTCAGCATGTGAATATATTCCATTCCATGCCTTACCTGAACCAAATTCCACCCCTTCAGAGATTCAGCAATGATAGAAGTAACTGTTGCACATACGCCACCAAAAACCATCAGATGATTAGGTCCATATTTTATTGCATCATAGAAGGCTTTGAGTCCTTTTGCATTGTCACACTGGAAAAACAAAAAGAGGCAATATTCAACATCACAAATAACATAATTAACTAAGAAATAAGCTACTGGACAGGAAAAAATTCAGGGGTTACACTGATGTAAAAATAGTACAAATATAACATCTTAAGATCCAAACATGAAAATTGGAGTCCTCTGTTCTGGACTCCTAACGTGTTGTAGGAAAAGAACAGGAAACCCCTCCTTACATCGTTCAAAACCCCTTACGTCTTCCTTCCAAGCCAAAGCTGCAACACCTGAATTTTGATACCACCATTTGTCCAAGAATAATAAATAAATAAATAAATAAATAAAAGGTTGCCTTCTACATTCAGAGCTAGCATTTTTGAAAGCAAAATTTAGAATTTAACAACAGATGTCAGCACGACTGCCATAGCTGGAGGACAGTTTGATGCTATTTGTGGTCTCTGTAAAGAAAGTTCTCTCTCCAATGAAGACTCCTAAGCAACCTCTCCTTAAGGTCCAACCTCAGAATTCTGCGCAGAAACATATAGTAGAGAGCCTGTTATTTAGAAGGACAACACAAAGTCTTCAAAAATTTCAAAAGAGTATTCTTTTAAAGCGCTAAAAATCAACTGATCTGCTCTCATAGCTCACCCTGCTTTTAGCAGAAGACAGGACTAAATGACCTTCTGAGGTCCCTTCCAACTTGACTTATTCTGGGCTTCTCTGATAATTAGTTTGATCGTTCTTTCAGGTGTAAACAATTTTACCATAAACTGAGACCAGGACTGAAAACTAAGAAACAAAGGGTGATGCTAGTCAGCATTGCAATATCAATCCTTGAATCGAGTAGTATCAATCATTCATAATAACTTATGTAGTCATGTCTTAATTCCTGATCTTGCAGCAGAGTATTAATAAAACATATACCTGAAGTTAAGAATTTGATTCCAAACTGTACTGGAAGTCAGGAGTGCCAGCAGGCTATAATGGTAGCTGACACTGCTCCAGTAGGAGCCACTTCTTTATCTCTCTTTTTGAAACAAAATTTTCTGCCCTCTTTTGCCTCCTCTACAAAGTTTTCCTCAAATATAGTCTTTATAAGAACTGTCATACACCAGCCTCCAATATTTCAATATGACAATTCAATAAAATAGTTTATTTACTATCGGCGTCCAAGTAGTAATTGTATTGCACTGTTGAGAGAATAAAGATTTTGACTAAGAAGTTTGCAAGCTTATATTAATCTTCTTACTGAATTAATATGCTAAAAGAAAACTTATTCTATTTACATTCTTTCTGCAACAATAGAATTATGGCTCTCAATTATTCAAATGGATACAGAATTTTACTGCATAGACTTTTTTTAAATTGCATAATACAGCACAACATTTTCCTTCTCATTACAAAACAAAAAACCAGCATGGTAGAGGCTTCCTTGTCAGTTTGATGGATTAGCAGCAACTTCACATTGTGGAGGAATTAAGATTGTGATTACTGGAACAAGCAGAGTCCTCCAGTCTTACTCCTCCACCCCCTAGTTAAATATCAGTTTATTCCAATCACAACTAGAAGGCTCAGCTATTTCTTTACTTTTATAAAGAGCCAGGAACACTAGAGCTTTCAGTATCTGAACTTAACTGACATTTAGCCAAGCCTTTGCCCTTATCCACTTCACCATTTCAAGCTGCAGCAACAGACACTGTTGAATTGTTTTTCATACCAACTTAAAACCAGATAATCTAATTTTTTTTTTTGCATTACCTCACATGTTTTCAAGGTATCACTGAATAACAGTTTAAGAAGAATACAAGTCATATATGAAATAAGGAGGATATCAATAGTAAAATAATACTCAGAAGCTGTAACCCATGAAGTGCTACATACATAAAAAGGTATGGAGAAATAAAATTCTCTATTCTAAACAATGAAGACCTACGGTCTGTTATCTGAAGTGAAATTTATACCAAAATTCACCCTTACATCAAAAAACATTGATGCATCTTTTAAGTATTATTTGCCTACAAATTGTTTCTCACTGCAGTGAAGTAACATTATGCAGTTAAGGATCCCAGTAGGTCAATTGGCTGGGAGGTCCAGAATTGTTATTATGATAAGGCTTTTTCTTTCTTATTTATTTGACCTTTTCATGCGTATAAAGATAATTGCATGAAAAGAACACTTTTTCAATCACACAGCAAACTCTTGGGAAGGTATGCTGAAAACTTTGTCTCTCCCAAAATGAAAGGATCACGCTACCGAGATGTATTACTGATCAACCCAAAGTACATATAATAACTTGTGGGCTTCTCTTTAATGTGATTCAATTAAAAGCCTACCATGTTTCCACCTTCATACTTTCTTCCTGACTAGTCTCAGCTCACTCTCTTAGGCCACCACAAATAATTACAGGACTCAAGTCTGCTCCTTGAGAAGAACTGCCAAAATAGTCCAAAGTATGTCTCAGAGATAAATAGAAAGAACTTAATACTGTGGCTCGCCGTGACTGGACAGAAAGGGAAGGAAAAATGAGAAAGATGGGAGAAAGCAGACTTTCACGTTTGTTTAACATCACATTTCACAACATACACTCTGTATAATATTCTTCCCTGTAAGCAACAGAACAGTCTGTCACAAGCATTAAATAATAAACATTCAGATAAAAATAATAGCCCTACCAAGCTCGACAGACAAACAGGAGAAAAGGTTTCTTCCTGCCTCTAGTCTGAGGAACACATGCTTAGCAAGTTCCCAAAGCTATGACTTTTTCAAAGATCCCAGAAGGCCACCATTGCTGCTCCTGATCTTCTATTGGCAAACCCTACCTAGATAACCCAAAAAGCGGGCAACTTTTTTCAGTGTTTTTCAACTTTGTTAAAAGACAACAAGCACAGACACCACTGAAATTCCCACCATATAATAACCAAATGAGTTCTTGAATTTCTGTCACCATGTAACTACAGCTTGGTCCAGGAGCAATGCTATGCGGCAATCTAATTACAGTACAACAAAAGACTGCATAAAAACCAAAATCCACATTAAAAAGTAAAGGCTAGAAAGTCCTGGCCACATATGGATGACAATAAGCTGACTGGCTTATTAAATGGAGCATGACTAACAGCAATGAAGGGGAAAGAATCCCTCATAAAAAGTCACAAACTTAAATGATTAAAATTATCACCCCAAGGACCCCACGCTGCTTTTGCTAGATAGTTTTGCTCTTTAACCTAAAGTGTCATTAACATTTCTATTTTGTTGAGCTGAACTGAAGCCAGCTCACTTTCAACTCACATATGAAAACAGACAGCCATGCTGTACCACTGATCTGGACTGCACATTGAAACACTGAGGATGGCTGCAATACCTTTCTTTGGAGAAATGCAGTTTTATCATAACTGTAATTTCAAATACATGTTATTTGTTATGCGTTACAACTTTCTTCAGAGGAAGAGGCTAAGAACTACTCACCATAAACACATTATTGCTGTGCTTAGTCTCAGCCAAAGGCCAGTAATAAGCCACGTATAAATAGCAGGCATACATATTAAATAAATAATTAACACACAGACTTGATACAGACTATACGGACAACTCATAAGAAGAAACACCAGCAAATCGCTAAGGAAAGGTCTGTGAAGGGTCCTACCTCTCACTGCAACAAAGACTGATTAATATCACAGGTGGCACTTGACAAAAGTATAGTTCCCATTTCCAAGGAAAAAGTACCACTTATTTCAGTGAAGAAAGATAGCCAGAAGAACTGCTGCATAGGAGAGGAGTTGAATGAGTTTGGAGATTGAAGTGTTAACCCTCCTGAACCCTCTTCAAAGGAGAGGCTGGCAAATAAAAACTATTGTCCTCAACCGAGAAAGGAACCTGAACGAAGAGGGAAAAAGTACTGCATGAAGCATAAGGGATGCACAAGGACAAGAAACCTTTCTGGAGAGAACAGTGCAGCAGCCGAATACAGGTGTGAGACCTTCTCCAAAGGCTCTCTGCAGCTGAGAGAAAGGATGTTCCATGTGAAGGACACACATCACTGAAGTCAGGAGAAGCGGCAGAACTGACTCACAAGGGTTGCTGGCTGCCAGGAAGGCTGTCTGGCAGGCAGTAAGAGAGATATCAGGGTGTGATATCAAACCCTCAGGGCCATAAGCATGACACAGTGCAAAACCTTAATACAGAGAACAGAAATTCATATGGGTCTAATACATAAAGCTTTGCTGACTCCTGTAACATTAACAGGTTTGAGTAATTACAGGACTAGCAGAAAAGCAGATACTTGTAATTTAACTGATCTCGTTAGATTTACATAGCAATGAGAACCGTTGTGAACTGATGCACTTGTCAGACACATGATTTAGATTTCTAGCTGCTGGACAGCTATGCCCAGCTGTTTCTTTGTTAGCTATATTCTGGCACAACTCTACTTGACTGAGTAAAAGTAAACCTGAGGAACAATTTTGGCATCCATTGAGCTACTGTCTTCTGAGGTTAGAGAACCTTTATGACAAGAGGGAATAATCAACAGCTGTCATCTGCATAATGAAATATCAAACTTTATCAAGTTATATGTGAGCTTTCAGCATCACTCTGCACTCAGTATTATAGAAAAGAAAAGAAAGTGATCATAACTATCTGATGAGACTTCCCTGAAGAGCGAGAACAGAGGTACAAAACTTTATTCCTTATCCTCTGCAAAAGCTTGTTCAGGATTAGTCTAACTCCACATTAGACTATCAGCATGAAAGGAGCTAAGACATGAGGAACACAAAAAATTATTTTTGTTTGATTTTCATTCACTTTTTAAAGTCATCAAGCAATACACACACAATTCAGTGAAGAATATATGGACAACTGCTCTGAGCTACAACAAAGGTCAATCAGGTTAACATCCTGTGCCTGATTTTATGGGCAGGGCATGATTCTCCTGAGGTATCCTCTTTGTTTTCAGGTATCTGCAATTTAGGTACTTTCAGAGCCAGAAATTTTATTCTTGCATTTAATTGCTGTAGCTGGATTTTTCCTTCTATGAGTTTGTGCAGCTGCTCTTGGAACCACCACTTGGACAACCACAATATCTGGTGACAATGCAAGCACTTCCTTTCATTTGTTCTAAACTTATTCACACTGTGCAGAGTAGGTGTGAAATGTCTTGCCAGGGGATGTTATAAATGTCAACATTTCACGAATATGTGAAAAGAAATTGGACTAGTTCATAGATCAAAAAACAATCCCAAATGTCTTAATAGAGAGACAGTGATTTTCTCAAGAACCTCCTCAATCAGTGGTTTAGACAGATCATCGGTGGCTAGGACAGTGTTGTGGGGAAGCAGGTTTAAATGCTTACCCTGTCCTGCCCTGTCCACAGATCATCTGTAGGGACAATGCTGAGTACTTGCACCAAGTCGTGGTGTGAACCACTATAGCCATTCCTGTGCTCTGTATTTGAAAAACAAAAACAATCCCCTCCAACAACTACATCAAACTTATGCATCTTAAAATAGAAATTAATTTGTCCCAAACTGTGGGCTCTTCTGTATATGATTTCTCTATCATCTTTTAATTTTAACTACTAGAAATCAGATTTCATTTTGGTTGAGAAGGAGTAAACAGAGCAGAAGAGGACTTAATCTATTCAGTGAAATATTTCCCAGTAAATTAACCCTCTCACCTTGACACCTCTTGACACACTTGGAGACTTTACGTAGCAATTTCTTTATCTGATCCTGCCTGCTGCAGGGAATAGTTCGCAGAGGGCTACAACTAAGGTACTGGTGCTTAGCGTCCTATACAACGACTTATATTCTACCTCAGGTGCCACCTGCCTCTTAAGTCACTGACTCCACAGCAAGGGTGACTACTCACTCTTCTGTCACCTCATTTCCTAAGAGGCTGTCTAAACACCTTGTGAAGGCTCAGCTTCTTGCTCAACATAATTTTCATTTTCTTCATTCACTATTTGGGAACTGAGTCCATCCAGCAAGATAAACAAAAATCTCCTGTCTCTCCTTATAAGAAGAGTACATATATTTTCTCCATTTTTTTCTTTCATTTATATGACTTATATTTTTTGTCTTGTTACTATGTCTTTGAGTATGTAACATTTACACTGGATGATTCCAATTTAAGAACTCCAATATGAAATGGAGTTGGAGTGTAGCAAATAGATAAATCATGTGTAATCAAACCTGGCTCTACCTGAGTTTCAACCACGATTAAATATACAGTAATAGCGGAGATCAAATTGACTTCCTTTTTTCACAGTAAATTTGCATTCAGCTTGGACATTAAAGCCGTTCCTCAAAGCAAGTTGAAGCCTTTCCTTGATCTGTAACAGTTACACAAAAAGAAGTTCAGAAGATCATCAAGAAACGTTTTGCACATTTGCTATATGAAGATCACTCCCTTTCACAATTCTGTAGTGGGTTTCTGTGGCAAGGTTTTGGGAGCAGGAGGGCTGCAGGGGTGGCTTCTGTGAGAAGACACCAGGAGCTGCCTCCATGTCAAACAGAACCAGTTCCAGCCATCCCCACAAATGGACCTGCCACTGCCCAAAGCTGAGCCTATCAGCGATGCCGGTTGCACCTCTGTGATAACATGTTTAAGAAAGGGTAAAAAACACTGCACAGCAGCTGTGAAAGAGGAATGAGAAAAACGTGAGAGAAACAGCCCTGCCAACACAGAGGTCAGTGAAGAAGGAGGGGGAGGAGGTGCTCCAGGGGCCAGAGCAGAGATTCCCCGGCAGCTCATAATGAAGACCATGGTGATGCACGTTGTCCCCCTGCAGTTCATGGAGGACTGCGTTGGAGCTGATATCCACCCTGTAGTAGCCCATGGAGGACCCCAAGCCTGCGTAATTTTTAGTTAGGGTCCACTGTATCTTTTTTTCTGTACCACTGATCAAATGCAGAAGTTTTGCTAGGTCTGCACAGCAATGAAATTCATAATTCAGATAACAAACTGGCCAGGACTTCTGTAAGCTGGTGTACATGAATTCAAAACATTAAGATCTCATTCTGAATCGCTAATGGAAAGCTAACATTTGGGCCTTAGAGTGTTTCTATTGTGCAATATGAGCAATAACTCAGATCCCACAGCATAAGTTATTGAGTTTTCCCAGATTATTCTGCAGCTGAACCCGTCATCTAACCAGAATCAAATTGGTGTTGATTCAGATATTCTTGGGCCAGAAGGGACTTTATAACATCCACACTGTGTTTGCTCACTCACAACAAACAGTCAATTTTATTTAACTCATTCACCTCTGCATCAACCCAATAATACTACACAAGGCAGTTTTACAGATGTTTTCCTTAAAGCTGCGTGTGAACATTCACATTCACAGTTTTATAGCATAAATGTGTAAAAAACAAACCCAAGTCTTAGTACCAAATTGTTCTCTCTGACATCGCAGTGCTCAAACACGTATCAGATATTTTGGTGCATTCAGTATTCAGGGAGACCAGTGCCTTGCCCACTTCTGCTTCTTCCTTCCTACATAATCTATACTGCTTCATTGCTATTATGTTTTGTGGAAGTAAGTGGAATTATGGAAAAGCATAAAAGTTCAGAGGAATGGTGTAGGAAAAATATAATATAATCAAAGATATTTAGAAAACAAATAACATGTCCTGTTCTTGAGAATAAACTAGCTTAGTTGTCTCCATTTTTTCCAATTTTTAACAGTTAAATACTACAATGATTTCTAACAAAACAAATAATTAATTTTAATTATTCAAGAAATAAGGAAAAGATCTGTTATTTATTTGCATCAAAAGGCTTTTTAAAATTCCCCTAGGAAATCAGTTGTGTTTTTTGCATTTAAGTAACCACAAAAGGTGTTAATCGTTTCAGTCCCAAGATGATTATCACTTAAATTTATTGATGCAAACTACTTACTATTTTGTTGCTTATCATTTTGAACGAAAGTCATGTGCTGTAGTAGATTTACAAGGCATTTGCCAGTTGCAGCTCACGTACAAAATGAAGAGCTAAGGGAGATAATTTTGTCAGGCTCAACACAGAGTCACTAACATCAATTGTTCAATTTTGTACTTGTGTCGTCTTTCTCTCCTTCATTGATTACTATTTATTATTACGCTACCATGAATAGCCTATGTTTCCATAGATCATACCAGATCTAGTCACACTCTGTTGGAGTATTTCGGTTAATTTCCTTTCGTTCCAGTCCCTGTGCTTTTTAGAATATAGGGAAGAAGTCACAAAAGTGAAAAGATGTGTGTAAATCACATTTAAATATGATATTTGGTTTTCTTTTCCAGATACAGAGTATGAGCACTGCAAAGATATGACTTTCAGCATGATCAAAAATAATAAATCAAAGCAATACAGAAGTACTCTACGTTTAGTAAAATTAATTTTCTGAAACTGCCTTTAAAAAGTTGAGTTTTACTGTTGTTCTACTTTTCTTATGTCGACGATTGACTACATACTTGGTTTTAATATATGGATTGTTTTTTCCCAGGTTATTTTGGGAGAAGGAAAAAAACACCTAATGCAGGGAAGGGTCACCATCTCTGAACTGTTGACTTGCTTCTTTCCAGTACACTGAAAATTGTTGTGTACTGAAAATGGTGAAACTCCTTTTAACTGCAGTTGTGCTCTTCGCAGCAAATAAAAGGAGGAACTGAAATGAGAGAATATGGAAGGAGAAAAACCAAATTCATAAATACCAATCAGGAAGCTCTTGTAGATAGAAGAAAATGGAAGTGTAGTAGCACAAAACATTTGAAGTAACAGCAATATGCCAGCATCCCACTCTTGAGTAATAATCTGCAATTGAAACTGAAATAGGAGTGCAATGATATTTTGAAAAATCATTTGGTTCTCAGCAATCAGCAAGAATCAGTTGTGGGGGAAGTCTGCTATATGAATTCTTTCTTTCCCATGACCTACTCAGTCATGAAAAAGATTCTAGTTTTATAAAGGTAAAAACAAATCAAAGAAATCTTTCTTGATACTTTTCTGACATTAAATTAAGACATTATTCTGAGTGTGAGAAAACATGCAAAAAACTCTGCAGTAGCTTTCTGCTGAACAGTGTCATGTTGAAATAAAGTCTCCCATATGTACAGCAACAGAGCCTGCCTCTTGGTGCACACAACCACAGAAATTTCTAAATAAATATCCACTGGGGATGACGAGGCACAGATGACTCTGAGGCCCTTCAGAATTGTTCTTAAAGCTTCTGAAAGTCGCTTACCTGGAAAAAGTGAGAAGATCTCTTAAGCTATCACAAGGATGTTTGTGGCATTCTTGAGAATATATTTAAATTCTAATAAAAGGTCAGAAAGCATGTGGTATTTTTGGAAAATAAGATTAAAATCTTTTTTTTTAGAGGATGATGTTCTTTATGAAGAGTGCTAAGTGGTACAAGTAGTTCTCAGCATGGCTTATTCTAAAGCAATATTGTTTGAGATTTTTTTTATTTTATTTTTTATTTTAATTCCCCAACAATTGTGAAATGTGGAAACACAGACACAGGTCAGAAGAACAACACTGACAAAGTTGAGAGTTTAAAAAGGGATTAATGAATTAAAAAATAACAAAAATATATTTCTTGACCCAAAGGTCAAGAAAATCTGGTGTAAGTCTTCATCACACATCTATGATTTTTAATTCTTTCTGTGTTGTAAAACAGTTGAGATTTGTCTATAGTGAATAAAACTCTGCCAAGCTAATTTATTTAAGGAGGAATAGTCTGTGATCATTTGGATAAGCTATCACATAAGTTAGCCCATAAAAGCCAAATAAAATTCATGGTATGTTTTATTTTGGCATAAATTAACATAGCACCAGACTACAACAATTCACCACTTTATAAAATTCTCAGGCTGGAAATGGATAGAAAAGATCAGGTATGTATGATCAGGTAAAGATCATACATTTTTTCTCTTAATACCTAGAGAAAGAGGCAGTATGGAAAGAATACAATTTTATTTTAACCACTACCCATACGGCTTGACATTCAGTGTGTGAGTAGGCACAGTGCTTCACGATTGACAGATATCAGATACCATTGCCTGATACAGATATCAGATACCAATGCCTGCAATGGCTACAGCTCTCTCAAACTTTTTCCTGACCCCATGGGACACCATAATCCATGCAGTGTAAATTGTCACAATAAACTCTGTTATTTACAGGAGAACTACACGGTCCAAACAACTTACTATTTCTGGGAACATTTTGAGAGAGAGGGACTTTTTAAATTAAAAATAAAAATGCAGCAAATTGATCTGCAGCACCTGAGAGACAAAATGTGCTCCTTGTTCAAACCCATTGCGACAAATGGTGTCACTGTGGGTGACATCATTGTGCCACAGCAGTGCACTATCCATTTCACAAACACACAAGCACTTCCTGAGTGCAGAACAGGGCAGGAAAGGCAGACAGCAGCAGAGGGACTCCAAAAGGGAACTAGCAGACTAAGACAAACTGAGGTGTCACAGGCTTAACTGCAACAAAAAGCAGACTCAAAAGTTGAGCCTCAGAGGCAAAGGAAAGAAAAGAAGCAGCCCTAGAAGTACAGGGAGATATTGGAATGGAAATATGTGTAAAAAGGATTCAAGCTTCATGAACTTCATGGGCAGAGTTTTTGCAGGTATTTCTTCAAGACTTTTATTTAATAACTTGCCCAAATTTGAGTTTTCCCTACTTAAAGGCTCACCTTGGTCTACTGGGGTTTTATATTACAGGAAATTAATTAGTATAGATTAGGAACCACTTCAAAAACATAGAATGGTGGGGGATCTGTCAGACTTGTGGTCTTGTCACATTCACACACAGACACTAAATTTCTCTGCCTTTAAAGTTATGCAAGCAAGATATCGCCTCCACGCTGCAAATTGCAACCTGGTTAACAAAGAGCTATTCCTTTGCAAGATCAAGGCAGGCTAACTGGCTGCCAAATAAATCATCAACACTCACATTCAACAGCATAGTATGGGATTCCTGCAAGCAGAATGACCAATACTCTTCCCCCTTGGAGCACCTAGAGAGAATCTTAATTAAACTTGCCAAGAGCAGGGCATTACTCACCTTGATATATCAACCCTTGGGGGTTCCCTCATGCTCCAGAAAAAATAGGACACGTGGAACAAAAGTGAAATAGAACTGGGCTGTATGCAGGTGAAATGCCCATCGATTACACAGATGAAACCTGCAGTCAGCCCCAGAACAACCTCCCAGATGCAAATACATTCAGTGCGAGTTTGAAAACGGCAACCAATACATACTAGAAGCTAAGACCTGCTAGCTTGTCCAGCTCGGCCTAACTAGGTCACCCTAATTTTCTTCCTTAGTTACCTAATTTAGTTTATTAAATGTGGTATATGCTTTTGACACACTTTCAACAAACTCATTTGCTCTTTAGCTCCTTGCCTGCTTGCCATCCAAGGTGAACTGTAAGAGCTGTAACTCCAAAAGAGACTGCTTTTCCTTTATACATGATATTCTCCTTCATAATAAAATCCCAACATGAACTTCCTCAGACATGTCTCACTGTACGAGTAATTCCTCTAACCAAACTCTACAGAAATCTCATTGACAAGCACCATGAAGAAGTTCCAAACCACCAAATCCTATGTAATTTGTCCAATTACCTTCACACTGTGGTTGTATTCGGCACCTCACTGATTGCTGCTATTAGTTTGGCACATAAAGCTCTACTGGTTTTGCTGTAGGCAAAACTTATATGCATGAGTAGAATTCATGGCTGTGTAAACTGACTTTTTTGACTTGTCTAAACTCTACTTAATCATTATAGTGCATGCTGATTTTGGCTGTGATAGAGTTAATTTCCTTCATAGCACCTAGTACGGAGCCATGTTTTGGATTTGTGCTGTAAACAGGGTTGATAACACAGGGATGTTTTCGCTATTGCTGAGCGGTGCTTACACAGAGTCAAGGCCTTTTCTGCCTCTCACACTGCCCCCCCAGTGAGTAGGCTGGGGGTGCACAAGAAGTTGGGAGGAGACACAGCTGGGACAGCTGAGCCCCAACTGATGAAGGGGATATTCCATACCACATGACATCATGCTTAGCATATAAAGCTGGGGGAAGAAGGGGGCAGGGGAGAACATTCAGAATGATGGCATCTCTCTTCCCCCAAGTAACCGTTACATGTGATGGAACCCTGCTTCCCTGGAGATGGCTGAACACCTGCCTGCCCATGGGAAGTAGTGAATGAATTCCTTGCTTTGCTTGTGTGTGTGCCTTCTGCTTTACCTATTAAACTGCCTTTTTCTCAACCCACCAGGTTTCTCACTTTTACTCTTCTGATTCTCTCCCCCATCTCACCTGTGGGGGGAGTGAGTGGCTGTGTGGGGCTTAGTTGCTGGCTGGGGTTAAACCACAACAGTCCTTTTTAGCACCCAAAGTGGGGCTCAAAAGGTTTAAGGTAACAACAGGTTTGATTGGAATGTGCTAGCTCAAATTTATAGCTGTTATTGCTGTTTAACTATGAATTGGCAGGCTCCTGTGCTTGCCATGGGGCTTGCTTGCCTTACTGTATATTACAGTCTTGTGCTCATTAGTGGCTGCTTTTTGCTTTCGCTACTTGCTGTACTGCTGATCATCTTACTCTGCTGTGCCTGGGAACATTTTGATAACAGCAATGGCGATGCGCCTGGGCTGGCAGATGGGCTGACAGAGCCCAGGGCATCACTGCTGTTTCTGTGCTGCTGTACTGGACATGCTGGAACACCAGTGTGAGCTCATGTCACAGGGACTGTGACCTGTGCATGAGACCACAGGGGAGCAGGACACCCCAAAGCATCTGTGGACATAGATAAGTCCATGCCAGAGCAAGGACATCTCAAAGTGTCTGGGGCCATGGTTGTGTCTGTGCAGGTATACCTCTGAAGGGATTGCGGCCCAAGGATAAGTCCACACTGCAGAAGGTACACCTCAAAGCATCTGCGGCTATGGATAAGTCCATGCTGCCCGAGGTACATCTTGAAGCATCAGTCGCTGTCCATGAGGTCATGGTGGAGCACCTCAAAGCCCATGGCTGAGCAGGTACACCCCTGGAAGGACTGCATCCATGGGTGAGGCCATGTGGAAGCAGGTTTACTTCTGAAGGGACTGTGACTGTGGGTAAGGCCACGCTGCAGCAGGTGCACCTCAAAGAGACTGTGGTTGTGTATAAGTCCATCCCACAGCATGGGAAGAGGCTGTGGCTCATAGATAATGCTCCACTTGGAGCACGTACACCCCTAAGGGACTGCAGTCTGTGGATAAGTCCAAGCCAGAGGAAAGGTAAGGGGAACAGTTCGTTGGAAATACCTTTAAATTGTTGTAACCTGTTGAGTCGCGTGTTACAGGAATTACTATAGTAGGAGCCACCTGAACCAACAGAGCACAAGCCTTACAAGAAGTAGTGCAAGTGCATCAGTGACCTCACCTGAACAGGCTTTGGTGCCTAGCAACTCCACACAACACATTACTTTCTCCTGTCCTGAGTGACCACCATAACAGATGGAGACCAAAGCCAATGACTAAATGAACGCAGCAGACATTTTACAGGCATTTCACAGGGGCGGTCCGTAGACTAAGGGAATGACAGCTGAGTATTCTATCAAACTCAGACCAATTTAGTATCTGGATAGACAAACAGATAATTTTTTTCCATCTGTATACAAGATGACCCTGCCTTAAAAACCTCCCTGATTTTGCCAGACTCACTCTGTCTTAACTTGCGTGGAAATCAGAAGAGAGAAAAAAAAAAAAAGAAAAAAAATCACGCAAATCTCAAGCTCCTTGAATCAGCCTGCTTTCTCTTACACTATGTACTCCAACAGAGCTAAATTGCTTTAAGATTGCATGTGGAACTGAGCAGATTCTTGACATCCCTCTGCCAAATTAGTACTGACTGTCATCTAGAATCCTAAACGGTCGAAATGGTATGAAGTACTAATAAGATGATTTTAATCATTTTGTCAAGTGTGGCTGACACTACATTGTCAAGTGAAAAAAACGTAGTTTTTTACAGTTCTGGATCAATTTTATTTCTTACTATGGTATCATAAAGGTAAAAGAAAAGGTGTGAATGAGTTAAAATTTTCTCAGTGTTTTTTTAGGCAACAAACTGAAGGAAAATGTGCAAGTCTTGACCAGGTGAAATATTAAATTGACAATGATACTGCTTGGGGAAACTTTTCTTTAAATGAACCAATGCTCTGAATACCTTAACAGATTTCAAATGTCTTAATTACAACACTCAGAGTGCTTCAAGGGGAGGAAAGATCTTACTGTGATTAAGTCTTTTACTGCACCACTATTTTGTACCAGAAGAAACCTAAATAGGTTTTCCGTTGGTTACCCGAAATTGCACAAAAATTGACAGCTGTGGAAAGAGTTGGTGCATTAGGGAAGCACAACATCTATTTAAAAACCAGCAGCAAGAATGCATACAAGTTTGATTGATTACAGTGTCTATTGATAGTTCACAGAATCGTTAGGGTTGGAAAAGACCTCTAAGCTCACCAACTCCAATCATCAACCCAACACCACCATGTGCACTTAACCATGTCCCGAAGCTCCAGGTCCACATGTTTTTTGAATACTTCCAG
>NW_010515438.1:0-1729 GCF_000687285.1 Phaethon lepturus
TTGTGACCGGCCGCCACCTGGATTTAACTCCATTCACCCCAGATCTCATTAAATATCAGAGCACTTCTCTGGAGAGCTTGGAAGATTTTTCTCTGAAAGCTAAACTTCACTGGATTTGTTTCTCTAATCCTTATATTGTAGAATTTTTCTGACAATGTCATTTTTCCAGGTCAGCTCCATCTTAAATCTATGAATGCCAGAGGTTTTTGTGGAAATGCAAACCCCTTCAGTTACAGAGCACAGAAAATTAGTAACTTATGCTTTGAATGAAGAGATTTTAAAAGGGAGCTTTAAGTGTCCTTGCAGAATAAGTTAAAGATATAAAAATCAGCATATTAGGAGAATAAGAATATGTTTTTAGCAATGTGAAGAAAATGGATAGAAATGTACCAAAATCACGTATGCTTACAAATTTGTACTGTGAGGTTCACAGAACTTACAGAAGTGCATAGGCATATCATCAAGTAGAGTTTTGTGTAGTATAAGAAATAATAAGTAAAAATGCAGCAGGAAGCATTCAGAAACTGAAGTGACTGACATAAATTTTCAAGTTCATTGCATGGGCATTTAGTTTCACGCTGTTGCCTAGAAGTCTTGGGAAGTACTTTCCACCATGGCCTCTCAGGGTTATAGCCTGAACATAAGTGTAGAAATCTGAAAATAGAAAATAAAACAGTGGGATCTAATCTGCAACATTTGCTGTAATGCAAATGTGCTGAACCACAGTCAAGATATAAGCCTTTGGGACTGGAAAAAATACAGAATTTCGAGATAATGAATGACGTTTCTTGTACTTTGGAAATTATGAAAGAAGACACTTGTGTAATTTCAATGTTTCTACAGAAATTATGTTTCTGCAATACTGAAGCACAGAATACTAGTGTTGAATTAAAAATACAACAAATTTACTGATGTCACACTAAATAAGCCATAGCTTGCTAATAAATTTAAGTGCATTTGTGGATTTTTGGCCACTTATGAAACACATCATAGAACCATAGAGTAGTTTGGGTTGGAAGCGACCTTTAAAGGTCATCTAGTCTAACCCCTCTGCAGTGAGAAGGGACATCTTCAACTGGAGCAGGTTGCTCAGAGCCCCGTCCAACCTGACCTTGAAGGTTTCCAGGGATGGGGCATCTACCACCTCTCCGGGCAACCTGTGATAGTGTTTCACCACCCTCATCGTGAAAAATGTTTTCCTTCTACCTAGTCTGAATCTACCCTCCTTTAGTTTAAAAACATTACTCCTTATCCTATTGCAACAGGCCCTGCTAAAAAGTCTGTCCCCGTCTTTCTTATAAGGCCCCTGTAAGTACTGGAAGGCTGCAGTAAGGTCTTCCTGCAGCCTTCTCTTCTCCAGGCTGAACAAACCCAAATCTCTTAGCCAACCCCAACACCTCTCACAGGAGAGGTGTTCCATCCCTTGGATCATTTTGGTGGCCCTCCTCTGGACCCGCTCCAACAGGTCCATGACCTTCCTGTGCCAAGGGCTCCAGGGCTGGACGCAGGACTCCAGGTGGGGTCTCACCAGAACGGAGTAGAGGGGCAGAATCCGCTCCCTTGACCAGCTGGCCACACTGCTTTGGATGCAGCCCAGGATATGGTATCCCTAGCAAGAGTGGAGCATGTGACCTGGTATTACTCTTTTCTGTTTAGGGTCCTTTTAACAAGAACAAAGTACCGGGGAAGATCATGGACTGGTTCGTCTTGAGGGTGCTCACAGGGCATA
>NW_010515439.1:0-882 GCF_000687285.1 Phaethon lepturus
TAAGGCAGCTGGTCCCCGGCCTCAGGCAGATGCCTGCACACATCCCCTTGCTTCACAAACGCACGGCCTTACCGGCTAAACGGGAAGGAAACACGGCAGCCATTCTAAAATTGACGCCAAAAATGCAGATTCCAGCACGTCCATGCTTGTAGTATTGCAGAGAAACAGACAGCGCTGCGGGCTTGCCAGATCCTACTGTTCTGGGCTCCGTCCTTCAGCGGTGCCGTGTGAACAGATATGCATGTGTTGCTGCTTCTAATCCAACAGAGTAGCACCAGCTACCACCTTGCTGGGCTCCTTCCTCATCTTAGGTTCAGCAAATGCTGCCGTTAGCTCTCCAAGGTTTCATATATCTATAAATATTCGGTATAACTGCGCCTAGGCAATGCCAACAGCACTGGGATACCCAGGTGGAACATGCATCCCAGCTCCTTGCTACATCCAGGACCACTTTCAAAATTTTCATGGTATTTTCCTGCTTAAGCAATGTTGTAGCCACCAGAAGCGCATTCAACTATAACAAGAGTGAGAGGGAGATACCAATAAGATACCAGATGTCAATCCCCACATAAAAATGGAAGACAACCCGTTTTACCAGTGGATGTTATGATGCTCTAAAACACAACAAAAACAACAATGGTATGTTGACAGCTGTTGCATTAACAAAAGGCTGGTTGTCCCCTTGTAAGATCTCTACTGCCTGGGACCAATTGTATCCCAGGAAGGGGCTGGAATGAAAGACAGCAAAAGGATTTACCTAACAATCTGATCTGTGCAGAGTAAGGACAGACGTTTTCAAAAGTTATCTTAATTCACACATGCACGTTTTACAGACCCTTGCTTTAATATTTTGACCCATGAAAGCAATCAGCTGTGGAAAGA
>NW_010515439.1:913-26880 GCF_000687285.1 Phaethon lepturus
GCAAGGGAAACCTTCTTCAAACAAACACAAGCGTAACAAACCTAGCACAAATCATTTGTAGCAGTAAGGCAGACTGCCTCACACAAGGGAGAAAACAACACCTTCATCAGTTTCCCATTTCTCACACGCTACTTCATACCCTGAAGCAAAGGCACTGAGCTACAAAAACTTTAGACTGAGCGGCAACAGTGTAAGGTTTGTTGTGGGCAATGCTCAGAACAGGCATAGTTATGATGAGGCTGCATTACTTTTCTGGGCTGCCATTGTCATTTCTGAGTTGGGTTTCATGTGCTGACTTTGAAACATATGAAGCTCTATGTATTTTCCACTAAAAATCAAATAATTGTACAGGCTTCCATCAGTAAAACTGTCTGAGGCAGTCCCCGGTGTTGGTGGGGGAAAGATGAAGATCACAACTGTTCGTTCCTCCATATGGTAACAGTGGTAAGAGTGAAAGAGACTATGCTAAAAAATAATTCAGTCTAGGCCAGTGTAAACAACAGACGGCTTATAAATATATTCCTTAATGTCAAGTAGCTAGGAGCCTAGATTCGTTAGCTTCTAAAGTCCCACATGATATTTTGCATGCAGTAACAGCAGGTCAAGAGCAAAGAAACTAAGGCTCCAAATCCACATGAGTAACTTGGTTGCATCACTTCTGTTTTTTCAGCTCAAGCTCACACACTAATGCAAATGCTTTAGTATTTCATTATGTCCACAGTATTTTGTTCAGATATCACAGAGATGGCTCCATCTGTCTCTGCCTTTCAACTTGTTCACATATTTGGCTTGCAAGAAGTATGTTTTCCCACCGTATGGGTGCAAAACCAGAAATCCCCGAGACTGAACATAAAAGAAAAAATATGAAAGAAACCAAACACACACTGAACCCTGGGGGAAAGAATTGCATGTTCACTTGAGAATCAGAGGTGTGAAGAGATTCAGGGGCAAAGAAACACTGCTATCTCCAGAACAACCCTGTGTGGGATACCAAGAGTATCTTTACTGACTTGTGAAATGCCCTATACATTTCATGCTCCTCTATAAGTAACAAAATATGAGTACTAGGCAGATAAGATTCCGGGTGGGGGGAACAGAGCTGTAGGTTCATCTCACAGTTCATCTTTTTTTTCTTCTTAATTCTTCATTTAAACAGTGCTAATTAATTACTAATGTTAAGTGTAGAAGCTCCACATAATTGACTACTTCCATGTTTATTGTTACTGCTTCTCCAGGTCTGGCTGAGCTTTCTCCAAGTCTTCAGCTTTTTCTCAATTATACTCTTTTACAATTTTGATCAGTTTCCAGGTTGATTTGGTTAACATTCTTTGTCTTGTGGAAAAAGCCTTTGTTTATGCTTGCCAAGCTTACTGAAATCACTTCCCTGTCTTGCCATTCCCCAAATTAATAGATGATACAAAACCATGGTGACATCCATCAACTAAGGCTGAACTGTACATGCAGGTACAAAGAAAGCAATCTAAGCGATTAAATCACAGACATCAACAGGAGAAAAAATACACAATCATCTCACCTTGAAGACTGAAGTAATCTAACATGGGGAAATTTAATACCGATGACAAGAGGCTTAGCTCTAATTTGGTTGTGTTGGCTTTTTCCCCTGCTATTTTAGAACATTTGTTTGTCTAGAGCACTCTGATGGAGGCAGTCTTGAGCTGCAGAGCATGATGTCCAATGGAAACTATCAGCAGGTCAGTGGCTATCACTCAGCAAAGATACCAAGCAATGCCACAATCAAACAAGAGACGGATGGCTTCAGGTAGGGCAAAGCACAGCGAGGTGCAGGAGAAAGACTGTGGTTTGCTGCTCTGAAGTAGCAGGTTCCTGGCATGTATATTCAGAGCCAACGATCGAGCTGCCAAACCCTTTGCCCTGAATGGCCAGCCAGCTGGGGCAACGCCTGTAAGCTCAGCAGCAGTATCGATACCTCTGAAAGGACTGTTGGGTTGAACCTCCCAGTGGGATACCCATAGATGGGAAAAAAAAAAAGATGGCTGTGCTGCCTGAGTCTCAAACCTGCTAATTATCAACATAACAACTGGTCTGGCCAAAGTCCTGGAAGAGCAGCAGAACAGAGCTGGAAAAGCAAGAAGCACAGCAAGGGTTTGTGCTTTGCCTAACCTTCCATGGTAACCCTGTTTTCTCCATGCAAAACCAGATCTGTACTGGTTGATTGCACATTGGTTAGGGGGTACCATGCCCATGGAAAAGACAAATGTGCCTGTAAGAGACAGGGAAATCCCATTTCACTGGATAAAGCACTGAAAAGGTTTGAACTGCAATTCCTTGTGCAGCTCTAGTCAGCACATTTAAAGAAAAAAGGAATTCTAGCTGCACCAAAACCAGACAGAAACTCCAAGGATGTTTAGGGAACCTTGGAGCCGTTATTTGAGAGCAGGAAAACAAAAATTGGTTTGTTTATCAAACTAAAATCCAGTACAATGTATTATTATGCTCTCCAGATACTTTGGGTGAGGTTAACACAAGCAAGGGAGCAAAAAGAGCTATTACAAGGCAAAAGAATAAATCAGTATAAAATCTCTACTATTTTCTCCTGACACTCCAAAGGTTGTTGATCTTCAAGGAGCTGGTAGCTTCAAAAGTAGCCTTCCAAAATAAGGACCGAGTCCAAAAGTAACAATGACTGAAAAATAATCCCAGATGGCAGCCTTCATGTGGGAGAAGGGGAAGGCAGCTGGAAGGATAGTGACATCCTTCCTCCAGTGGCTCACAGCCTGCAGACACCACTTCCTCCAGGGCTCTGAGCTGAGGTACTTCTGCTGCTCCCTTACATCAGCTGCCATTTGGTTTAATACCAGATGAGTGTATATTCCAAGATCCCTAAGGAAACCAAGGAGGTTTATTCCCTTTGAAGATGAGGGAGCCAACACCTCACACTTCCCTCACTTCTCATGCGTTGATGCTATTTCGTGTGTCTCTTCCTCCTACTCCTTTATGCCTTTTTCTTGCCCTCCTTTCTCCTGTCTAATCACAAATCTCCCTCCCCACACACCTGCTTCTTTCAATGAGTGGGATCACTTCTCCATCATTTTCCCTTGCAGGATCTGCATTTAATTTATAAATGAAGTATAGAAAAAGAGTGTAAGAGAGTAAATCATATTCCCTGAGCCCAAGGTTTCTGTCTGCATTTTCATCAATCTAGAATAATCTTCTCTGTCCTATCAGGTGGGCCTGGAGAGATTCTGGAGGAATTTACATTCACCATTTTTTCACAGAATCACTAAGATTGGAAAAGACCTTCAAGATGATCAAGTCCAACCATTAATCCAGCACCACCGTTCCCCCTAAACCATGTCCTGAAGTGCCACATCCACACGTTTTTTGTAACCCTTCCAGTGATGGTTACTCCCCCACCTCCCTGGGCAGCCTGTTGCAATGCTTGACCTCCCTCTCACTGAAGAAATTTTTCCCAATATCCAATCTAAACCTCCCCTGGCGCAACCTGAGGCCATTTCCTCTTGTCCTATCACTAGTTACTTGGGAGAAGAGGCCAACACCCTCGTCACCACAACCCCCTTTCAGGTAGTTGTAGAGAGCAACAAGGTCTCCCCTCAGCCTCCTTTTCTCCAGACTAAACCACCCCAGTTCCCTCAGCTGCTCCTCATAAGACTTGTGCTCCAGAACTCTCCAGACCCCTTTTTCTCCTGGAATTGATGAAGAAATGTAAGTGTTGCCACATAGTCAAGTAAATGCAGTACTCTCAAACTAAGACTAGATTTGTTTTTGAAAGCAACTGTATGACATAATTCCCTGAGATGCCTTATGGTCCAGTATTTCTAACTCTGTCCTGTTGCCAGTGAATGCTAGTTTTCTGGCATCTGCTTCCAACATTTCATAGTCTTGCCACCAGAAATAGATCGTACATCTCCTACACAGCTCTGTGGCACTACACCCCTACAGGAATTTTTAAAGATACTGAGCCCTGAGTAATGCTTTCATTTCTTAGTCAGGTTTATCAGTGGCTGTTATTTCCTCCAGTGTTTTTTCTGACCATACTGAAAGCACAGTTTATGCCAGTAGACTGATTATGTCAGCTTGTCATTTCTGTCTGAGTTTATCTAGATATATCACCCAGCTTTGCTTCCCAAAATCCTTGCAGATATTTTTGCACTTTCAGCTGAAGATGCTGAAAATATTGTAAGAAAAACAGTGCATTTTTTACTTATGAGTTCTGAAATGTAGCAATAATGGCATTGTGGATCTGAAATCTACCAGCATTCCTTTCTTGGCAAAACTTGCACAAGAGTCTTCTTTCCTAGTGTCTCCTCTGTGAATCACATCTGAGAAACCACATAATGATAAATATGACTGAAAAAACTTTTATATTATAGACAATATGGTCTGTTTTCAGAAAGAATAAGTCATAGCAATCATGTGTCATTTTTCTTTTGATCACTCCTTTTGACCACCAGACTAACTAGATTTTTAGTAGAACTAAAATTCCAAACATCACCCATGATTTCTGTATCCATTCTTCCTATCTTTGAAACAATACGTTAATATTTTTATTTCTCAGGGTTAGAAAGCTTGTAGCGTATTAAATACTCATTCACTAGTGAATATGAAATTGCCTTAGAATAATTAGCTTCTGTTTTTAGAAGTTCTTCTTTCCTACTTATTTTTTAAAAGTTCTTGCAGATATTCTAACAATAGAATCTGTGAATATTTGAATAAACGGCTTAGTTTTCTGCCTGAGTTTTCCTTCTTAGAGGTAAGTTTTTCTGAGATACTGAAAGAGTCATATCTGCAGAAAATTATTCTGTATTTCTGTAAATCTTTCCACAAAGACCATCTGGAATGTCCAACTATTTCCACAGAGTCTCCATGCACTTGGAATTCAGCTGCTGCTGAGAATGAAGTCCTAGCATATACAGTGTTTTTTCTCCACGTGAGAAAATTTTGACCAAGCTTCAAGAAGCACTAACTTCATGCTGTGAAGCAGAGAACTGAAATTTGGCCATAAACATTCCAAATTTTTTTTTCTTTTTTTTCACTTTTAGTCTTTTTCCATTTCTGTGGCAGATTGGTCCAATTTACAACAGGCTAAATTTTGAAAACAAAATTACTTTTCACACACACTTTGGAATTTACCTACACATTGCTTTCAAACAGCCCAAAGAAAAATCCATTTCCCTTGTCCTCCTGATGGGGCCAAATAACTCATGGGCTGGTATCCCGGTTTCAGCTGGGATAGAGTTAAGTTTCTTCCTAGCAGCTGGGTATAGTGCTGTGTTTTGGATTTGGTACGAGAATAATATTGATAACACACTGATCTCTTAGTTGTTGCTAAGTAATGTTTATACTGAGTAAAGGATTTTTCAGCTGCCCATGCTCTGCCAGTGGGGAGGTGCACAAGAAGCTGAGAGGGAGCACAGCCAGGACAGCTGACCCAGACTGGCCAAAGGGGTATTCCCTACCATGTAACATCATGCTCAGTAGGTAAACTGCGGGGACTTGGGGGACGGATGGTGACCATGGCTTGGGAACTGGCTGGGCATTGGTCAGCAAGTGGTGAGCAATTGTATTGTGCATCACTTATTTTGTCTATTCTTTTATAATTATTATTATTTTCTTTTCTCTTGCTGTCTTAAACTGTCTTTATCTCAACCCGTGAGTTTTCTCACTTTTTACACTTCCAGTTCTCTTTCCCACATCCTGCTGGGGCAGGGAGTAAGTAGCTGCATGGTGCTTAGTTACCAGCTAGGGTTAAACCACAACAGCTGGGTAGGGCAGCCGCTGCAGCCTTCAGTGCTGTCCTGTCCAACCTCCCCCTCCTTTGGAAGTGGCCTCCTGGCAGCACAGGACAGGGCATTGCTGCTCAGACATGGCATAGAGTCCCAAAGTTAGAATAGAATATTTTCAGCTGGAAGGGACCTATAATGATCATCTAGTCCAATTCTCCTTTGGATGTATTCAAGTATCTTAATAGCCTTCTTATATTGTGGGGCCCAGAACTGCACATAGTGCTCAAGATGAGGCTGCACCAACGCTGAAGACAGCAGGATAGTCATCTTTTTTGACCAGCTGGTTATACTGTGTTTGATGCACCCCAGGATGTGGTTTGGCCTCTTGGCTGCCAGGACACACTGCTGGCTTATGTTGAGCCTGCTGTCAGCCAGCACCCCCAGATCGCTTTCTGCAGGGCAGCTCTCCAGCCACTGCTCTCCCAGTCTATACTTGTGCCCGGTGCTACTCTGTCCTAGGTGCAGAATCTGGCATTTGGATGTGTTAAATTTCACTCCATTAATCGTTGCCCAGTGCTCCAATCTATCGAGAGCGTTGGACCATATCTGTCTCTACTGCGACTTCCAGGGATACCTCAAAAAGCTTTGAATACATTGCACATGGAAAGGGAAAGGGCATAGAAGGCCAAGACCTTACAGGACCCTACCTACAGTACCATAAAATGTGTGATCCCATTCCAACCAGTCTTACACCAGCTACTCACTGGAATTATGGAGAAGACTAGTCGTCATCAGCAGACTCTGGACTGATCCCATCATAAATCATTTCCACTCTGCTGGAGTTGCTTAACTTCCAAGATCTACTCCTCAGATACCTGTGTCTCTGCTAGTCAACATAGGTTCTTTTTACAATTCATCCAACCTGTTTTAACTGTTGCTTTATGATGACTCAAATCTCAAATGCGCCTGTTTCTCTAGAACAGAGGCAGATATCTACAGCTGATCAAATTAATCCCATCCCTGGCCTTTACCAGGATGTTGATATACTATGGTGCTTTCAGAATATCCTGAAGCATACTGAGGTTCACCACTGTATAGTGTATCATCAAAATGTTACTGCATTCACCTCTAGAATATATCTCCATCCTATCACACCTATATGGAGAAAATATACACCACCTTGAATGCAGCTTTTAAAATAATGTTTAGCACTTATATGTCTTGATTTAAACTCTGCAAATACCTCTAGAAAAACTCTAGTTTTCCAGGTGGGGCTAGGTAAAGACCTATATAATACTTTTTATGTTTAGCACTCACAGACGTTTAAAGGACAAGTAAGTATATGATCCCATTTTACAAAAAGGGAAATTCAAGTGAAGAGTTGCAAAGGGAAATACTTTTTAAAATATCTGAAAATTCAGGGTGCAAAGTTTGAGATAGAAGACCTGGTTCTCACAGGAGAAGCTGAATATCTAAAGACGGTATTGACTTCAGTTGCAACAGTGAAAATTCAGCACTTCAGATATGCATGTTCCTCAGATCCTAGAAAGCTTGAAAGACTCACTGTATGTAAAACAGTGAGCCAGCAGGTGAGATGGGAGTGAAAACATGGTCTTTTTGGCTTTGTCATTCGGACCATCCTGCATCTTATATTGCCAGGTCATGAAAATGCTGAACTTTGATATATTACATAGAAACTCTAATTAAGCCATTTTTATATTGATTTAGTCTGTAAAAGGGACATATTATAATGCAAATATAAACTACTCTCAATTTCTTGATAAGGCAAAAGTCCCCCTTGCTTCCCAAGAGCCCAAGAAATCATGAAGGGCTTCATGGTTCAGCCCAGTGATATTAAATTGTATCTTACACTGTGCCAGCCATCTTCAGAGTAGCAATAACTTGAGTTTCCATTTTTCCAAGTACAAAAATAGTTCATGTTGGAGATTTCATCTAACAATACAAAAGCATTCAAAATTCAATTTGATGAACAAAGTTCAAGAGGCCAGTCTCTCTCTTCTCCTCAGATACTGATAAATTTATCACCCCAAACAACGATAAATAAATAAATTCCCAGGCTACTCCCTACTGATCTCTCTAAGCATATGTAACAATATAAATCAGGTGTGAGGACTTACAGTCCCATCAAATGGCCTGGAAAGATGTGAGAAGGTAGCCTGTCGCCTTCAGTTTCCTGCTGGATATCTGACTAGGCTGCCTGGTTGCTTTCTGGAGTGCTTCCAATCTCGACTTGTTTGAGTGCTTCAGTTTGCAGGTTGCTTATTCAATTCACCAATATAAACAAAACAAAATTGCTGATCTTTTGTTATTAAGTTAAGATGGGCTTGCACTTTGGTTTCTTTCACGTAATTTAGAAACATTTATTAGGAGGGGGAGACATTATTTCTACCTTTTCCTGCTTAAAGCCAGTAGCACAAGAACCTGCATAAATAAAGCCATTTCTTACCTGGGGACAAATGCTGCAATTCCTAGCAAAAGGGAATCAACATATGGTCCTTTGGCATTCTGTTCTCTGTGAGGCAGTACCATTGATGTAGTATAATAACATAAGGGGCATCTGAAGCATCTATACCTAAACATCACAAAGCAGTTTAACTCCAAACAAGAATGAGGTTTTTCACTCATAGCTATTATTATCTCATATATATATGGATGACTAGAAACAGCGAGTACTAAATAATACAAAAATAGAAGAACTGTGGCAAAGTAAAAGCTCCTGATTGCTATCCTGAACTTTTTCCTCCATGTTCTCTACTGTCAAATGATCTTTGATGTATAAAGATTTTCATTCCAAGAGAAGGCAGGCCTAGTTTATTACACAAAGCAAAGTTTTGTGCTTGTACATTTGTCTTTTAATCCTACCCCTTAAAACTCTTATTTTTCATTATTTTGCAGTTTAAAAGCTTTTGGTGATCAGCAGGCAGATAGTCAAAGTCATGGCTGGATTATGTAGTGAAACAGATGAAACATGTCCCTGTTCCCTGCAACAGAATTTGGTGTGACCTTGGTGGTGGCTTTCAATGTAGTTGTCTATTGGACATCTGACTCTTGGTGGCAAAGCAGGTATTAATAATGGACAGTAAATGTAGATTGCAGTGAAGGTGCCAGTGTTCTTGTGAAGATATGGAGTCCTCTGTATTTTGTTTTCCTTTAAGGAGAAGTTAAGACATTTTCCCTCTCCTGCAGTTATTTATCATCACATTAATGCCAGAATCACATTGGGCTGCATAGCTCCAATTATGCACAAGCACAATGTTAAATGTTATGATGAAAGACATAATTTATTTCTCCAGTAATTCATTTCAGTGTTTGTGTGTGAAGATTTTGCAGGCTTCTGACTTTCCAGGCTGCAAATTCTCTCTCTCTCTTTCTCCTATTGACCACTTGTTAAATCTTTTTGTTTGTTTCCCACCTTTCCCCTGGGACCCACAGACAGACAGCCTTGCCAGATTCATTTTCTGATCAAAGCTGTTTGATTTGGTCAATTTTGCCACATTGGAGACGTTCTCTATTACAGAGATAAATAGCCTTGGGCTAACTGTCAACGAAAACTTGTAAGCTAATAAATTATTCCAATTTCTTCCTGCGGATTTCTCTGGAGACAGCCCTAGGAAATACACTTTTTGATTAGTAAATTTCTCTGTGTGTGTGTCTGGACATTCAAATGTGTCGACTTTGATTAGCACCATTGCTTTTCAAGTAGATGCTGGCTGAGGGGCTGTCAGTTGCCGGCAGCCCTGATGCATAATGCATCAACTGGGCCCGGAAACAGGAGCCTCATCCAAGGCTGGAAAGGCGGGAAAATTGCCCCAACAGCCCTTTGCACCGTGGGAGCAATCCGAGTCGCAAAGACTTTGTCATCTGCAGACACAAGGCCCTGGAAAGCAGAGGAGCCTCGGGAGAGGGAAGCCAGTAGGAGCAAAGAAGGGCAAGGAGAAGAGCCAGGCAACTTGCTGCCACCCACTTCACTTCCACGCCCTCCACTATCCCCATAAAATCGCTTCCTCCCCTTCTTCTTCTTCCTCCCCCTCTTCTTCCTCCTTCTCTTCCTCTTCTTCCTCCTCCTCCTGCTCCCCATCCTCTGAGGAGGATCGGATTTCGCTTCACCTCCCACTTGGATTCCTGTTCATCTGCTGTTTGCCTAGTTAAGGACCTGCAGGTTGTTATAGAAACAATATTTTGGCTATAACAAATCAATCGGTGCGTGTGAACACAAACATACAGATCATTTATCAACTGCAAAATACCCTAAATTATGACCTTTCTAAAACCTATCAGAAGGGCGAGGGAATGCATAACGTAAATTAAACTTTGAAGGGTCAGCGATTTTTACTTTCACTATTCATCTTTCTTTCACCTTATAGGTTTAAGAACAAGAGTGCTGTGTAATTACATTTCAATGGGGTGCAGCGGTTCATTATTCTCTGCTATACCAATCTACTGCAACATTTCCAATGCAGTCAGGTACGTTTTAGCAGATATTAGTTGCATAAGACTGTACTTGCTCTTTTGGACGGATAACATCTTTTAATGCAAAACAGTGCAATTGTCTCAATTTACAAAAGAGAGCAACGGTGTTTTTTTTAAATCAATACGCTTGTTTGTATTTTATTATAAAAGTGATGAAGAGTGTTTTGTAGTTTCCTTTCTGTTATTATTAGGCTGTCTCATTAGAAATCATTCAATCCCTGCTTTCTCTGCCTTCCCTCCTGAAATTCTGTTTTTGTGCTGCAGCCCACATCAGTGATGGAGATGGGCAGCTTCCAACTGAAAAGTCTTATGATGCCAATTATTGACTTATGTGGTGTGATGGCTAAGCAGCATATAGTCACTTAAGTTATAGCCTCCCCGTTGAGGATTCATAGGCCTGCTACCAGCATTAGGGGCTCTTATTCCACATCTGCGTCTAGAAGCACCGTTGCTATATGCATAGCTTAAATAATTTTTAATCTAAATAGCATAAACAGCAGAACAGGCACAAAAGCATTTTGAATAACATTACAATCTAAAACTACTTAAAGACTACAGAGGCAAAATCAGCTTGTGAGTATTAAAACCTTAGTGAAAATGTTGGATTTAAGCAGAATTCCAGCCATCCTCAAGTCAATTATGATTTAAATAAATACTCACAAAATACAGTGTGAAAAACCAGCATTTGACAAATTTTCACCCTTTATGTGTTTGGTAAGGCAGTTCCATGATGCACCCCATATCCAAAACCAGGTATGCCAGAAAAAGCACCAAATAACTAATTAATCTGATCAGTGGATGTGTAGAAACCTACATGTTGGAGCAAGAGAACTGTCAGTCGTTTATGGTTCTCATCCATGAAAGCACTTAACCCTAACTTTTCTGATGTGATGTTTCCATCACATTTCAATGGAATATTCCTGCATTTAAACACATGTTTATCTTTTGCTGGGTGTTGGCCTGAAATAAGCTACTGATGCATGAATGCCCTGACAAGGACAAGGAACATTTTTAAGGATGAAGTCACTGTGCTATGTGAAATCTGACAGGTCTTCTTTGATTTCTTGTGCTTGAAGTGAAGGCTTTTGGCGGTGGATGTTTTGCGAATGTTGTCGTCATTGTATTTTTCCCGTTTCTTTTTGGTGCTTGTATTTGGGGTCAGGTAGGAGGGCTTAGATTTTACTGGTCATCTATCTATAAATATATAATTTTCTTTAGTATCAAGCTATCAGCTTCTCAACTATACTAAAACTCATTTTAATTACCCTTTTTCTTAACACGACCACCTCATAACTTCTTGAAATGCTTTACTACCCAGAATAGCAATATAATGAAGGTGAAGTGTATGTAAAATGTTTGACTTTGAATGGCATAGTTTTGCAGATTTGTGACTTTGGATGCCAGAATTTCAATTAGAGGACGACTGCTAAGTACTTTCATTTAAAAGCTGATGAGCGCCTTCTAAGGTCATGGAATGAATGGCACTAGCCCACGAAAGCACTTTGTACATGATGGTCTACTTTTTTCTTTTAATAAAAAATACTGTAGCACACCATGTCTCAAATGGTACCACAAGTAGGTGGCAAGCATATTCAAGATATACGGGAAACCATGAAAAGATGACTGAAAAGTTGTAATACAGGAGCAAAAAGGTTTGAAATATTGATGCCTTTAAAAATGGACTCATTCTCAGATATGAGAAGTATTACCATTTCTCACTTGACATATTAACTACACGACTGACATGCTGTATCCTAGACAAAGCTGACTGTAATACAGCACAGACTTTTATGTACTATTTGTTCACCTAATCTAACATGCATCAGACCTTGGATGTATTTTATCTGTGGAATAACAAAGATTGTGATAACACAGAATGGTTGATCACAGATTTAAACTGGCATTTAGTTTACTCTGACAATAATCTGCAAATAGCTCTATAGCTACACTTACACAGGAATACAGCAGGCAGATATTTTATTTACCGTGTTTGTTTTGACTGGAGTTTTGAAATGCACATTTCAATTGGCTAAAAAGTGGCAGTTAAAATATTCCATTTTTCATTAAAGATGCTACATAATGTAATCCCTCCCTGGCATCTTATGCCTCCCCCGGCGAATAGACTGACACACACACACACAAAAAAAAAAAAAAAAAAAAAAAGAAAGAAAAAACACCTTTAAAAAAAGGGAAGGGAAAAAAACCACCCTTCGCAAAGCAAAGCAGAAGCTATATTTGTAAATGTTAACAAAAGCTAAACATGGGGTTTTGCTATGGTAAGAAAATGCCACCCTCCCCTTCTCCATAAATTGGGCTTCTAGGAAGCAATCCCTCCCCCAAGAAACGGCTTGTGGGGAGGGCAAAGCAACCAGCTGGGTTGTAGGAGTAATAAAGAAGGAGAATCAATAGGGCATGCAATGGAGCCAAGGTGCTGCCATTTATCACACCGCTTCTCTGACTCCAATCATTCATCATGCTCAATGAGGCAGCAAATAGGAAAATGACTATTTGTATCAAACACATCTGCACTCATCCACTGAGGTATTTTATTCCCATTAACTCTGAAAGTAAAATACGCAGAGTTTTCTAGCTTCTTTCAGCTCAGGTTGGCAGAAGAAATTCACAGCACACAGGAACACAAATGACTGCATGAGTTTGCAAAGCATTTTGGAAAGGATTTTAGTGACTCCACCGTGAGATTATACACACATGCACGTATAGGTATACATGTAATGTATATAATACACGTACAGGCATGTACAACATACACACCTACACACACGCACTTCCCGTTTCAGATTATTAGTACCGTACCACAGCAGTCTAAACTCACTAGCCAGCATCTTCTTTCCCCCAGTGGTATGAATATCATCAAGGCTACAGTAAATACTCATTACATTATCTCTCAATGGTTCCCCTTTTATATCATAAATTACCCCTGCTAGGTGGCATGGAAGCTAATTTCACTAAGTCTGTGGAAGATCAGATGTAAATGGGAGGATTATCATCATTATGGTGTAATATCCCATGAAATGGTAGCATCATTACTGGTTCCTTTTATGAGGTGCGCAAGTTTATTTCAACCTGCGAGCGTGCTCCCGTGGCCTTCATCAGGACAGAGAAGTAGCCTGTGTCACATAAAGAGCCTCCAGCCTTCCTCTGCGAGCTTTTCTACGGGCCTTGGAGGGTGGAGCTTCTGCCGTGGTAGAGGTGACACTAAAAAGGTTTAAAAAACTTGGAAGCTGGATATCAGACCAGTCGCATAAACCCAACGGCTGCTCTGTCCTCTCCTGTTTCCCTGCTCTCCCCCTCCCCAAACACCCATCCTAAACCCCATAGTTGACCTCATTTTCTTCTCATTCTTACTGCCTCCTCATGTAATTAAACCGATTTTCCTGCTCATTCTCTGTGTTTCACTCATTGTGCATGGAGGAGATTCTCATGAGTGGAGAAATAAATGACAATAGCTGGAATCCCTTGTCTGGCTTGCCCTCCAGAGAGTGCCATAAAAAATTGGCAGAAAAGCACAGAAGGTTAGGAGCTGCGATGGCCCCAGATTCAAATGGCAGGAAAGCCATCTGGGTCCCAAATTCCAGTCCTACCACTAGGTACTCTCTGCACAGCAATATATTTATTCTGGTTCATGCCTCAAATTATTTCAGGAGGTGCTGCCTGATAGCACAGCATAAAGCGAGCACGCTGAATTGTGATCACAAATTGGGTTATGTGAGAGACCAGTACACAAAACGATGTTGCATTTGAATCTCAAAAGTTTTAGGAATTTCACTTAGGGAGCAGATTGAACCCATGATCACAGCTTCTCGGTAGCCTTTTGGCAATCAGAAAAAAAACATAAACCTGCACAAGTCAGCCTTTGAAAACTGTTATCGAGGCGTTGAAAAATGGTAGTCTTCCAAATTATTTTCTCTAGACCTAACTTTACTTTAAAACTAAAACTTGTAGGAAGAAAAGAAAAAATATAACTAAATATCTTAATTAGCAATTTTACTTCCTTTGGCCATTGAGTAATAATTTCTTATGTATTCCTAGAGAGAAAAAAAAGTAGTCTTTCTAAATCTAGTTCCTGGGATCTCCAATCAAGTCAGGGCCAGCATAGAACTGCAGCAAACCATGGAGATAACATAGGAACAGAGGTCACTAGTTTTGCCTCCCAAATGTCCTTCGTACTGGCATGCTCTGGTCTGATTCAGGTGCTGCGTGTCAGTCCCATTTTCCAGCCACCCATTCGCAGACTTCACTGGATCCATCTTCTTCCCACATCAAGCTGCACCTGAAGAGACTTGTTTCCCTTTCCAGTTTCTCAGCTTGTCCTTTTCCCTGTTGTTTTATTTTCACTTCACCCTTTTAATCGGTTTGAAGAGGAATGCTATTTGAGAACTAGTAGCACAGTATTATTTATTTTAGGGGTTTATGGCTTAGACAAAGAGCACTGCTGTGAGCCCACAATCCCAGGCAAATTACTCACTCTTTTAGGGGTCCACCTACAAAGGTTGAGTTGACTGAAGGCTGCTGTGAAATGTATCTCATTTCTTGCTTTCTGGTATTCGGAGATTTTGTTCCTCGTGCGCAGATACTGCTGCCCAGTTAGCGCCATGAGGGAGATGTACAGCTGGTATGTGGTTCGTAAGGTCTGGAGAAGATGCAGGGATGTTATGGTGCTGTGGATGGTGTCAGTTCGGAGGGCATGCTAACACCTTCCCTTCTCATTCAGGCATTTTTTTTGCTTGTTTCCCCTTTCTTTCTCAACTTTCTTTCACGACTTCCTTTGTTATCATTTGTGGGAGACAAGCACAGGCTGCTGGGGGAGCAGAGGCAGGCAGAATAACCACCTCCCGGCCCGATTGCTCTATGAAGACATAACTTTTTTCCAGGAAATGAAACAGCATTACCATATTTCTGAATAAACTATAAATCCCTAACAAACCTCAGCTACACATCTAAGAACCATACTCTCCCCTGACACCTTTTTCTTGCTGAGGACAGGGTAAAAGGATAAACCGGTAACTTTTTAACTGAACCTAACTGCCATACGAATCAATAATGAAAACGTTTTGAGTTTGTTTTTTATACATCTATTCCCCCTACTGGTGATATTTATTTTTATTTGGGTACCAAAAAAATTGAAAGAAAGAGGGAAATGAGAGGGAGATTAGCAGCAAAAAGAAAGACCAGACTGGGCTAGTTTGGGGCTTTTAAAAATTGTTACAATATTTTTTTCATGAGATTTTGCTGTACATCACGCAGCCTATATAACATGGAAGTGAAAGCAAACAACGCCATTGTTAATGTAGTGTATGCACTTACCTTCACTGAAATCATGATCAAAGTTCACAACCACTTTAGCACAAGTAAGATTAAGCCCTATATTTATGCTGCTTCTGTTCTCAAGTACATCTTTGAAGGGATGCAAAGACCCAAGGTAAGTTCTGGGTCAATTGTACTACTATGTGAGAACCCAAGATCTGGGAATCCCTGAATTTTTAATAATATCTCATTATTAACCTACAGGTCTGTGGCCTATCTGGACAGGGCCAAATTCCCTTGTTCACTAACATAAATACTCCCAGCATCCAGCATTCCCAGTTTTTTAAGGAAAATGTCATGCAATTTAAAAAAAAAAAAAAAACTGCAGTTCAAAACTCTTAAAAAAATTAATTTCAAATAAAAATGCTTGTTAAAGGATTTACTCAAAGATTTTAGATTATATATCTTTTGCTAATACTGGGACAAAATTCAGCCACCTCCTCTCATTATTTTTGATAGACTGATGGATGGGCAGAGGGAGGCTTTGAACACTCTCTTGTATTTTTAAATTATGTGTTTGGCATTTCTAAATCATTTAAGTAATACAATCTTACTGACATAGATTTTCATGAAAAGAAATTTGCAGTTGCTGGGTAAGTATGCACAGAGACAAATTTTTTAATTTGCACATGGAAGTAGTCATATCAGAATCACTACATGCTCACCTAATCAGAGACCAAAATCAACCCAGTGCAACTGGTTAAACCCCTCATCGGTAGACAGCACAGTATAAATAGCGAATATTCACAGACTAACCGCACTCAACCAGGCAGCTCTTTAAAAAGCTCTACTGACATGAGCTCCGATAAGTATTTACTTAATAACTAAGAGAAAACGATGACCTGTTAGTGGATGGTCTGTGACCAGTATAAGAATTTAAATTCATCTGATTTATGTAGTTCTGCTTTTCAGGAGCGGGACATAAGTCTCAAAAAGCACAGCATAGCCCCGTCACTATAGAGGGACAACCTGGAGGGAACATCATGAAGAGAGAAGATACTTGGTTTATGCCTTTAGTCCTTTAGTTTGTTTCTTCTTGACATTTAAAGTAGTCTTGCAACATATTTTCTTTTTTAAAATGTATTTTTGTCTGCTTTCTTGCTTTAGGGATCCAGGTCTTACCTCATACAAAATACAGTAAGAACCAGTGAAAGGATAAAGTCACAAAATGGGAAGGAGTGAAAGTCTAGCGATTTACAAAAATTGGGAGTTGTACCTTTTTTTTAACTGTTTACTGTTTGCACTTCTTCGCATTTAACTGCAGTGACGTATTACAGCAAGGCAAGATTTTTTTGATGCTACCCTTCTGGTTAACATCCAAGGACTCACAATATTATGTCTTGCTAGATACAGACTCCAAAACAAGTCGTCCAGCAATGGCAGAAAAAACAGTTGTGAGTCTTTCCGTAATTCGAAGGTGAAATCAGGCAGAAATGTCTTCTGTATACATGGAGGTGTAAAAGGAGAAATGTGAGAGGACAAGCCCAATACAGTCACTGTAGATTTCTTCACACATCTCCGTTACCTCAGCTGCTGTTTGACACCCAGAGTGTTGCAGAAGCCCGTAATTAAAATTACTTCTTTAGGAAGTCTGCCTCACTGATTCCGCACACATACATATATCAGCTAATTAGATTTCTAATTCACATACATTGTGCCAGAAGTTTTTTAACTCTGTGATTTACAGCCACAGACAGGGAGTTTGGGATTATACAAAGATGACTCACACCAGAGCAGGACACTAGGTATCTTAAAATAAAATGCAGAAAGAGGAAGACTCCTAAAACACTAAAAGGGCATATTTTTGAAGCTCCCATGCCCTGTGTTTCTTCACACTCCTGAATTCTCCGTTCCTGCGTCAATGTGTTCCATCCTGTTGGGTTTTTGTTACGTCTTACCTTTTTCCTCTGAGAAATACCGAGAAATTTTCTTCATCACGTGGGCCTTGATGCTGGTTTTGGACATGCTAAATCAAGACTGTCAAATGCCACCACTCTCAGATGCCAAGGTCAGTGTTTTCTCTTTCAGCTTGAGGGGAAATACTACATTTAATTTAATTTTTTCTTCCACACATCTCATACCAACTTGAAACACTATTTGAAATGTTATCCATATGGTTTAAACTGATTTTTTTATTAATTTACCATCTTAAGTCCATCATTGTAAAGATTTACAGAGGGCATCTTGAAAGCCATGAAAGTGGTATATTTAGATCCCTTTTATGTTGAAGCTCTAATACCTTTTCTTTCCAAAGCAAGTAATCACTAGTTGCACAAATTGTGCTATGCACCATTAGCCCGTTGTTTTCAATATAATACTGTTGATTCCTGTTCTGATATAACCAATCTTTCATCATATGTGTTCACTGGTAGACCTAGGAGGATATATTGGCTGATTGAGGGCTTCTTCACATGACAGGCTGCAGAACGGAGTCATTAAAACCAACAAGTTAAGGGTCTTAGAGGTAGTATCAGCTTGTTACCTTTTTTCTCCCTGGTGGGAAGTAACAGAAGTAAGAACCTCTCATGTTCTCTCTCTAGTCTTGGAAAAGCAGTGTGTTTGATGAGGCCCGTTATTTCACCTTTTCCCCAAGTGAGAAGCCGAATACAGAGACATAATGCTCCTAACGCTGCTTTTACACGCATCTTCAAGTTGTTCGTCTTTCGATTCATCCTCTCGCTTCTCCTATGCCAAGCATACACGTTTCAGTCACAGCTTAATCTCAACCAATGGCACATTTTCCTCATTCCGGTGAGATCAGCAAAGCATGGGGGGAAGAAGACCTTATTCTAGGAGAAGGCAGCAGTCAGTTACCCTGTGGTTAGTACAGATTACTGGCAGTCAGTAGGTGTGGACTCCTCACCTACAGCTTGTCCCTGCTTTCATTTTGGATGTCATCCATGGTAAAAGAGGAAGTCAACGAAGCATCCACTTTGGGGCTTCCACTGAGACCTGTGGATGGAAAGCACTACCTAAGGACAGGGTATTATTCGCAAGAAAAAAAAATACAAATATGAAAATTATAGAAAATGTTATTCTATGTTTTTCCTCTGTAATAAAGCTTGCTTGAAACAAGCCAGTCTTTAGCTACCCAGAGTGTTCTCTGGTATTAAAAGGTAAAAAGGTTGAAATACTTCATTTGCAACTACAAAACACGCTTTTCTACAGCATGGTAGTGCCATGTCCTCGTTAAATGAACTGCAAGCAGCGAATGACACTAGAAGATGTGTAACTTTGGCCTATTAAATACAGCTGCAGAACAAACTATTTTATTCTAGAAAAATTAAAAAAATCTTAGCAGTACCTTCAGTAAGCCAAGCTCTACTCTGTAAAAATGCATTAAAAATATATGTAAAAATGAATCTGAGTCCATAAAATCTTTCTGCTGCTTTTAGCCTAAGACCAAATTTTTAGACACAAGGAAATAAGAAATTGTGATGCTACAGTAGCTGTGTGTCCTCATTATAATAAAATATAATATTATTTGGACCACTTGTGTTCCACTAGAGTGCTGTGTGTAAGAAAGTGTTCATGCTGATACAAACAAACAGTCCAACATTGCCTTTCATGAAATTACAGTAGCTGATTTCATCAGTTGCTACACATGGCAGAGAGAGATAACTAATTAACAGAGAATTCCCTATGAAAACATAATTCTAAAACATTTTGGCTTCACCTTTCAGCAGATGGACTGGAAGAGATACTACAGGAAAATGAATCAAGCCAATTGAGTGATGGGGTTCTTTTTTTCCTTTTTCCATAGCACAGATATTTTTGTCATCATGCTAATAAATCTGAATAAAATCCAGCACTAATATGTTCAAAATAGTAGACTAATAAAGTTCGGCTGCAGTGTCCACAGTCAAGCCTGATTTTTCAGAAATGCTGAGCATCAAGCAGTTTCCATTAATTTCCTTCCAGGGAAGGAGCCACACAGAGCACAAATGAAGGTGGGTGGAGCTGCCACCACTTAGGCGTCTGGAGAAGAAGCCGAGTGAGAGAGTTCATTTATGCCGATTGATCGTACACACGAACATTTGCAGCCAAAAACTTCAGTGAGGAAAATATGCCTTTGTTCCTGCACCACCTTTTATTTTCTCCATTAAATGCACAAAAGACAACGTATTGCCCCGACATGACACTGGAGGTCAAGAGGGCGGCACTCTGACCCGCTGTGCACGGCTCTAGAGGACAACCAGCCAGCCCAGGTACTGCTTGACTCGCTCAACCTTCCAGTGCAAGCTGCCTGCCCTGCCGGCAAGGGGGGAAACGTGCTCTCCACAGTCCCCACTCCACTGGGATGCTGGGGCGTCCACCTCTTTGGCAGCCAGGGAAAGACTCCGAGGGAGCTGGGTGGAAAATGTTGCCAAGTCCCTTTACTCTTTCTTTCCTTACAATGCAAAGCTGAACAATCATCTCTTACTTCCTTTTGCATCCAGCAGGGCTCTTTTTGTGTTAAGAACGGTAATACGGGACATCTCTGGAACTACAGCTGTTTTCCATACACTGCTACTCATGGTAGTCTGGAGAAAGGTTACAGAGCAAAGGTGAGAGACACTCATGTGCGTGGTCACTACTTACTCCTGGGGTATAGTCAGACAGATCTAATTTCTCTGGGACGAGCAAGAGACTGGGAAGCACAGCTCCTGGATGGACGCATTCAAAGCGGTGCTTGTGATTTTAAAAAGATAATCATTCCACCTTCCATGACCAGTTCCAAATGACTTCTACATCTTAGAGTGTCTCACATCTTCCTGAGCCTGTTCCTGGCTAACACCTGCTACAGCAGATTTCTTTCTGCAGACATAGATCCCCATGTTACAAACCTACAACTAGACTGCTGCAACTTGGTGAAGGCCCATCTCTTCCTTCCCCACTTCTGCAGGCTCTTGGCATTCCTCAGTCAGTGTGGGTTGTGGAGTCCCCCAGATCATCCTCTATAAGCTCACAAGGCACACCCTGTGAAGATGTCACTTGCACTTGGGTCACAACAGCTCCATGCAGTGCTACAGGCTTGGGGAGGAATGGCTGGAGAGCTGCCTGGTGGAAAAGGACCTGGAGGTGCTGGTTGACAACCAGATGAACATGAGCCGGCAGTGTGCCCAGGTGGCCAAGAAGGCCAACAGCATCCTGGCCTGTATCAGAACTAGTGTGGCCAGCAGGAGCAGGGAAGTGACCGTGCTCCTGTACTCGGCACTGGTGAGGCCGCACCTTGAATCCTGTGTTCAGTTTTGGGCCCCTCACTGCAAGGAAGACATGGAATTGCTGGAGTATGTCCAGAGAAGGGCAACGAACCTGGAGAACAAGTCTTATGAGGAGTGGCTGAGGGAACTGGGGTTGTTCAGTCTGGAGAAGAGGAGGCTGAGGGGAGACCTTATCGCTCTCAACAACTACCTGAAAGGGGGTTGTGGTGAGGTGGGTGTTGGTCTCTTCTCCCAAGTAACTAGTGATAGGATGAGAGGAAATGGCCTCAAGTTGTGCCAGGGGAGGTTTAGGTTGGATAATAGGAAAAATTTCTTTACTGACAGAGTGGTCAAGCATTGGAACAGGATGGTTTCAAACACGTGTAGATGTGGCACTTCAGGACATGGCTCAGTGGGCATGGTGGTGTTGGGTTGATGGTTGGATTGGTGATCTTAGAGGTCTTTTCCAACCTTAACAATTCTGTGATTCTATGATTTTATGTCCTGGGTAACACCTGCAGTGCTCACTGGGGCTGAGGCTTACGCAGAGATATGTCCTTCGGCAAATATTAACAACATCCTTTCAAACAAACTGCAGACAGGTGGCAAGAGGACCCAGAGGTTCTAAAGTCTCCCTGAGCCCGTTGTCCATTTGCACTTTTTTTCACTTCCACTATCTATAGAAATTGCATTAGTGATATTTATCTCTAGGGCTGTTGGTAAGAAGTAAAAACTCTTCAGTATAATTAAATAGCAGAAAGAATAGAGTCTCAGGACTGTAAATGAAATGGTTATCTGGCAAAACTTAAGAGGGAAATACCTCACCAAATGAGAACTGGAATTGTTGATTACAATTATACATTATCCTACTGTAACCCCACACAAAGATATTCTGATGTGAAGCAGGTTTTTTGAAGGCATATTCAGTATTTTTCTCCTTTTCTTCCAGCACAGGAAGGGGAAAGGTAAATAAGTGAATGTTGTAAATGCATTTTCAATGTTTAATATATTTAGCCTTACATTTTTGTCTCAATTTCAACCTGATTCTGAGCTACCAGGATTTCACAAACATGTTTTTCTGACAGTTACAGCATCAATCACATTCCCTACAAATAGATCATCTTATCTGTAGCTCAAGTTTAACATAATTTTTCACAGCTGGGAATCAGTATGCCTATGTGTGTGGTAGAGGAGATTACTACAAATGAGCTACATGGACACTAAGGAGAAAATTCAAGAAAAAACATTGCTGTGTATTTTTTCTGATTTGAAGATATGGTATGTCCAACCAAAATATTTTACGTCATATATTACAGGAGATTAACCCTTTTGTGTGGTTGCATTGAGACACTTTGAGCAGCACAAAAGTACTGCAACAGATTGGTCCATCAAATGGAATTTGGGTATCTCTTGCAGGATGATGCAAAATAGCTACTATTTCCACCAGTTTATTTCATCCTTTGCTCCATCAGTTTTTTTCTGGCTTCTTTTATAGATTGCTGTCCTCTTCTCTCCAAACCCCAGCCTCCTTTTGGTTTGCAACACCTTCATTTACCTATCCCATCTTTTTATACCCCATTTGTTGATTTAATCAGATGCAGCATATGCTTACTGAAAATCAACATTTATACCCGGTGATCATTGTTCTTTCAGTATTTTGTTTTAGTGAAAGTTTATCCCTCAGCAGATGCTTCTGCACAATAACTTTTTCAGAGATGGCCAAGAAGAGATGCCCTTGCGGCCAACTCATTTCTACCGTTCACAATGGAAATGGGGAGATGGAACTTCCCTGTTTCCTGCAGCGATGGACAGAAACCGTGTGAGAAAGCCATGGTTTTGAATGACGGTGTCTTTTGTAACCTCAGTCACACTAAGACTAACACATGTCACATGGTATTTTTGAAACAGTCACATAACTGGAGGCAACCTCAAGCTCACTGATAACAATAGGAGTTTGTAAACATTTTGGAAGAATTTATAGAGAATAGCTGGGAATGTGGCCATTAATATTTAAAATGTGTACATATATCTCCAGTTGTGAGCATAATACACAATTTCAGTGAGCCCTAGATGGACACAGAAAGTGCCTTTGTGGGTTTCTGGTTAGGAAGAGTATGGACAGAAAAGACATGGTGTGGGTGCTCATTTTCTTATTGTACACATTTTTATTAGTTTTAATATATCTAAGTCAAAATCTCAGATAAAAATACATTTGCATACAGGAGCAAGAGCTCCAGTTTGAAGGAGACACACTGTATTTTTTACCAATGACAGAGAAATTGAATATTTATTTGAACTTAGAAATACAGTTCAGCTTCAAGTTTGGTAACACAAGAAAAGATGCTTCATAGCACTGGAAAGAGAAAAGGCTTATTACATGGATGACGTGTATCAACTCAAAAGGGACTTTCCTTTCAGATACTTTTTATTGGCTTCATAATGTGGATTTGTTTGGGGCTTGATGCCTGTGCCATTCGTAATACCTTTGCTCTTTTTAATTGCAGCTTTGTGGAGATGGGGCGGAAGAGAACACTGGTTAGAGGGGTTGCTTTCTTTCAGGTAAAGAATCGTTGATATTTTCTTGGTCTGTTTGCCTATTTGCTTTGTCTTAATCTTTTTTAAAATTTGAGTGTTACGATCAGGTTATATGGTAGTTGTCTGCTAGTGATCTAATCCTGCAAGTGCATTTGCTACGCACATTCCCTCTTGCACAAGTAGTTCAGTACTACCAGAGCACACCAAGTTTTCCTATGAGAAATAACACAGAGTATTTAAATAAGTGATCTGTTCAAACCGTCAGGGAAAGGCTTTTCTTCCTTTTTTGTGTCTCCCATCCTCTCTTTCCAAATTTGACTCCTATTTGAAGAATGCCTTCAGGGGAGACTCCACTGCACCAGCGTGTCTGTGTCACACACCCGCCATGTCTCACCCTGTCTCTGCTTCCACTCACAGCATCCCTATAGCCCAGGTTATCCCTCAGGGGTAGTGTCAGAGCAAAAATAAATCTGGCAGCAGCTCTCAAGTTTGAGTGCCAAATGGCTGTATACATGTATACATGAGGTTTACCTTCCCATATTGTCTGAGATGAAGACGACTGTAACCTTAGATGGTGAATTTCAGCAGTATAACACTTCCTCCTAAACATTTATATCGCTCCTATGAGCTTTACCTGCTTGATAATCTGCACAAGAATTTACTTGTTAACAGTTCCCTAGAACTGTGGTTACATAAATAACAGAAGATGATACAGCAGCCACATGATGATATTTTAAAAGCTTAGAAATAAAAATGTCATGGAAGAGGAAGCACCTTTTACTGATTTTAGACACTCTTCCACAGCTGTAACTGAAATAGGGCTCTTTTTTTTTTTTTTTTTTTTTTTTTCTTCTTATGTACTCTTTTACAGGTTTCTCTCCACTATTCTAGAAGAGGCTTTCTGAAAGCTGGGGTCCTGCTCCAGCAAGGACATAGACATGTACCTGGCCATGGGGGTTGTGGGAGGTCAGCTTTTCACGCATGAACCACTGCAACCATTTACACCTGCTAAACCCAGAACACTCCAGGTGCTTGAAGAGCTGTATTGAGGCAGAAGCTGAGAAGATCCAAATCAATCTTTAGCATCCCAGGGTCACCTGTGCAACATTGTCCCAAGGCTCACCCCTGAAACTCATGGCACCTGTGTATCTAAGGATTTATTTTAAGAAAGGCATTTCCCGGAGAGTTAATTTGATATATATGTAATGAGATTTTTCCAAATACTACTTCAGAGGAAAGTAATACCCATGCCCACCACAAGGAAAAGAAATCTAGTTAAAGCCTTGTGTGTCCTTAATGCATCCTGCAACCAGCATCATTCTTTTGAGAGGTCTCATCTTTTTTTTCGTTTACCCAAAACTGACTGGATGTTGGGTGCAAAGACAGCATAGGTTCAGGACTTTGGTATTAACTAGTTTGCCTTCAGGTAAAATTGGTAATCTGCCCACAGCTTCCTGTTTATCCAAAGATCCTTGCTGGTACATCCATTCTCCCCTCTAGGAGTCAGATGGATTTGTAGATTGATTTTCAGGCAACATAAGTCCAGCCAGAGAACAGTACATGAGTTCTTCACAGGAAAAGGGACATTTCTGAAGAATAATAAAACATGGTATGGTGGTGGGGAAGTTAGAAGGTGGAAGAACTATGAAGCAAAAGTGAAAAGAGCAAGGCATGCCAAGAGATAGGATCAAAGGGCTAAATGAAATCTGGAGGAAGGGAAGACTTAAAGTCTAGGATATGGCTTTGAATGCCAGAATACTCACAGTAGATCAGAGTAGGCTGGTCCACCACAGTCTCTCTACACAGGACTCAGCACAGAAGGTGTCCTCAAAAGGGTCTTGAGTGAGCTGAATCTGTCACTACAGAAAATATTGAATCTCAGAGTTTCAACCCTTAACCCCCCTCACCTTCATTACATTACATTAAATTCCCAGTTAATTCCAGATCAGAGCCATTACCCTCAGCCACCTTCCACCCTCACAAGCACCAATGAAGCAGAGGCATGGAAGAGTTCAGTGGTTTGATCAGTGACATCAAACAGATGTCAGAGATGTGTGACATACATGTCGTCATCTTCAGTCCATCACGGTACAAGGCTGCAGGAAGCTGGTTCCTGTGTCCACCCACAGGTGCATTTTATTATTTGATGGCGATTCCAACCCAAGCCCTGTGCAAATGGCTCAGGAAGCCAAACACAAATGCTGCGTGAAGGGAGATTAATTTATTTTGACCTTTACTGAAAATGTGCTGTGAAACAAAGCACTTAAGCATTTAGAGTCTGTTACATCTTCACATTATACACGTCCATGTTGATGGGGAAAGTGCTAACCAACCGAAGTTACAGTCGAGAGCTGGAGTGTGTAAAACTCTTCAGGGGAATATATCACATCCCCAGTTCAGCCTCTGCAGCTTTTCTCAGCCTATGCAGCCCCTGGTCTGGAAACCAGGTGTAAAGGAGATCCCTAGCCGGGGAGAAGGAGGGCAGCCTTCCATAGGGCGACCTTCGGGACCTTCCTAAAGCCTTGCCGGAAGGAAAGGGGAAAAAAAGGCAGCGGGAAGAAGGCTTCTCCCACCGCTATCACCCAGAGCACTACCTCTCCCCGACGGCGGTCCAGGAAGACAATAAAGCGAGGATGTCCTACCGCCATCCCTCCTGTCAGCAGGGCTGGTTGCCTCCTCCCTTACACCACACACACACACACACCCC